>NW_025963495.1:0-25000 GCF_019578655.1 Ricinus communis | reverse complement strand
TTTAGGCAATTTCTACAACTTCTTCTCTATATTACACAGAAACACCAAAACTTTGAAAGAGCAATGAGGTAAAGTCTGCCATGTGTTGCTGAATTCTACCATCAATGAGGTAAAGTCTGCCAATAGCATAGACTCACTTTCTCGTGGTAGTACAATATGGCAACCTGCACCAATCATCAATAAATAAGCATTAAGTTTGTTAACATGTACACAACACTGAAAAGAAAAACTAATATTCTCAAAAGTAGTCAGAGCAAGCTATTATAGACTTACAATATTGAATTTAGTGCATATTTCTTTAATTTTTATACATGTTGTAAAAGAAAAACTTGTCTGCACATCAAACCCGCTTAGTTCTTCCAACTCTAAAACTCAATGCCAACCTTATTGGTAGAAACTATCCAAAATTCAGTTTGAGGTTCCATGAACTATTCAATCTAATAATTCAAGATTGAAAGACTTTCCTAGCATATTCATAATAATTAATAACTAGTGAACATTGAGACTTCACCTATACATTATATCAAAGTGGGAAAAGAAATAATTAGGAAAAATTGCGGCAAAGGTAAATGCAAGTAAATGCACATGTATCAACAATTTTTGGTGCAATGGTTGAACCAGATAAGCAACAATGTAGCTACAGTAGGGGCAAGAATATCCACTGTTAACCAATTCCCAATCTTTTTCTTCATCCAAATGCCAGCATATAAACCAACTGTCTTATTCTTAACTCCTCTCTACACATGAACATCGCACGGTGGCATAAATGAAAATTCACATACAAAGGCTATTCATCGATCAAAATAATGCATACTAATTTTAAAATTACGGAGAGAAAATTTTAAAATGTAAAACAATAAAGAGAGTGAAGATAAGTACCAATAATATCTGCATGTTCTTGGACAGACACAGGGTTTTTTGAAAGGCCACCACATGCAAGCAACATGTCAATCTGCCAGGAATAAGGATATAAAAGAAAGAACAGAAAGTTTTAAAACAAATTACATTTCGTGATATAGTCATCATTCCAATAACTAAGAAACATATAACTGAAAAGGTAAACAATTACAATATAAAACAAATCTCCTAATAATACTAGTCAACTAAAAATATGAGGTCGAGTTATATGTTTATACATAATATAAAACATGAAATTGCAGAAAAAAAAGTGCATGAAGATTGAACGAGATGCTTTCTTACTGTGTGACCATGAGCATTGCAATGCTCCAAACAATATGGCGTGTACCACATGCAATACCCAGCACGGCAGCAAGGTAACAGCCAATTGTCTATCACTTATGTCAAGGGTCATACTATAAATAATTCCCTTTGCTTTTGGATCTGCAGCAGGAGACCTGTATCATGAAGAATAGCTCAAAGATCTATAAAAAAACTTAGGCACTATAACCTGAAAAGGCCTTTCATCACTAATCATATACCTATTTCCATGGAAGTCGGGAAGGAATGGAGCCTTTATGTCATCCATTATAGTCCTCAATTTATTGTTCAGTAGTTCAAAAAGCGATATGTTTGGAAGATAAGAAAAAGTGATATAGGATCAACCATAGTTATTAAAGGCCGGGACTCAGGGGTGTGCCTGAGAGACGTGAAGTGCAACAGTGAAGAAAATGAAGAATTAAACTTCTGAAAGAAATTAAAACTTACACACACATGTACATATTGATACAATCAACAATCTCTTGTTCATAACAAATGTTTGACAAAAACCGAGTAAATAAAAACTTAATGCTAAGGCACATGGCATAATTAACAATTGAGCTTGGCACAAAGATAATGGTAGCATCAATAATTTAACATGGCATAACTAAAAATCAACATGAAAAAAGAAAAGTTATTTTGCTGCTTGTAAATGTAGGATGTGAGGTTTCCAAAAAAGTAGAGAGAAGAGGAAAGAAAAAAAAAGAGGTTGTGAGAGCCAAAGAGGACAGAGAACTGAGGGGCAGTAGAGACAGAATCAAAAGGTCAAGGACATCATTTTATGGATTGAGCTTGTGAAAGAGTATAACAAATGAAAAGCAAGAAAAGGAGGAATTATTTGGGTTTAAAAAAAATAAAGGTAAAATTGGAGTGAGAAGAATAGAGAAGGTAGAGTAAAAAAGAAAACATAGAAGAAAGATGACGACAGAGAGATAGAGGAGAAACCTGGTATTATGATGCAGAATAATTCTAGCAGCAACTTTTTATCCCCCTTCTGATCTAAAGCAACATGCGTTTCTTTGTTTCTTACAGTCGATTTATTTTAATTTGGTATGCGTAATCTTCATAAGTTCACTTGCATATTGAGATTAATGATGGAGATTGTATAAATATGGAAACAGTTAAAGAAAAAGGAAAAAAACAACTTTAAACTAAAAAGCTTGTGCCTACATCTCCCACATTTTAGTGTTTTAGGCGTTAGGGCTTGTGCCTCGTGCACCTTCAACAACTACGGGGATCAATTAAGCCTCGATTACTACGTAAAAAAGCATTAAATATAATTTAGTTAAAATGTATATGCTGGAAACTGATATCCTACTCTGAGAAGCAGCACGGTTTGCAAGGCGGGGAGAAGCAACATGGTTTTCTATGATGTAATCTAATAATGCACCAGTAGCACTCTGCCCACCCTCTGTAAGCCAGTACTCAGGGATCATTGCTGCAAGAATTAGAAAAAAAAGGCATTGAGATTAAGTTCAGCAATGTATCGCTGTGGACAGATAAACGCTGACTTTTAATTAAAGTATGATAATATGTATGCATGTCTGCACATCCATGTCTTAAAAATCATTTCATTATAACATTCACAATACTCCAAAATGATAGCTTGCCCCAATACTATAATAATTTTCAGAGACACAGATATTGATATTAGAAATTGTAGATGTTACCTGACCAAAAATGTCCCCAAAACCTAGGAATGAATAGCTTGCTCTGTGATACAGCCATATGACAAGTAGAAGTACCACAAGACTAAAGCCATACAATGACATATTGCTTCCTTATCATGCTATGTAAATAAAAAGTTTATAAGAAAGTGAGGAAGTATCTTTTTGCTGTCACAGGACTTAACAGATAATAAAGGTAACGGATCTATCTTTCATTCCAAATGACATAATACCTTTAACATCAGAATCTGTGTCAGGAAGAGGAACACTCTCCATGATCCCCACGCCACCAGCATGAGCATCAATCAGTGAAGTCCCCACAGGAGTTCTAGTTTCAAGACCTAGTTCCTAAACATACAGGCAAATACTTAGAAATGTACCATAGGTTTATGGTTGATAATAAATAAATCCACCCTCCACAGCCCAAATAAAGGTTATGTGCCAAAATTTTAGCGTCTAATCAAATATGTTTGGTCAATGGATCTCAACAAAGCACCACTTGAAATCTATGTGAATTCTTCAATATAAAATTTCTTGCCTTCGCAGCTGTAGGAGTGAGACCAGAACCTAGAGGATGACCAGGAAAAGCTACACTTTGTTCTGTTTAAATCATATGATGTCAGGTTACCACTGTAAAGAAGAATAACAATTTGTGAAACGAGGAACTAAAATAATAATGTTTGAAACTAACACATTATGCTTTGCTTTTTTATAGTTAACTAGCTTTACCCACATAGCAGCATGTGAATATTAACAGTTGGACTCGTCATTGTCCACATAATAAAAAATAAAACAACTATTAAATTTAAAATAAAAAAATACTACAAATTGACTAAAATAGATTGACATGTTCACTGTTCGAATTTGATTGCACCCAATTCTAATTTTGATCCATGTAATTAAGCATTTGATATTTTTAACTAAATTAACATAATTTAAGTAGAAATATAGAATAAATACTTATATCATATGAAAATAGTAATAATGTTTGCTAATAGTTATTTTTCCTAATTTCTTCTAATAATGATCTCAGGTGATTAATATAAATATAGAAATTGAAAATTGGTAATTAATTATTTATAACAAACATTTTAAGCTAAATTGTGATCGGTCCAAGCATGTACTATAAAATAACAATTTTTAAGATTCTACAATTAGATTGCATTTTAGAAGTACACTTATATTCAATGAATTATTAATATAATTTATTATTAAATTAAATTAATAATGACTAAATTAAGTCAATTAACTACATAATTAATTAGACCATATCAGTAACTTCATTTGTTCCCCTCCTTTTCGCACTACTATATATATTATAATAAGTATGTTTCAAATTGTCGTTTAAATGAACTTAATCAATGCAGCACCATAAAAGACGAAAATGTCATAATTGAATAAATCATGGAGGAGGGTGTATTTTATTGCTATTGTTCATTGAATCATAAGAATCTATAAGTGAGACAACTTGGAAAATGATTTTAACATATAAGGATTTGAAAAATACATTCTATATATTGATGGCAGTGTATTAGATAACAATTTCGTGAATAATATTGATATTAAAAGCAAATAATGGTATCAGAACTAATCACATTGTATCGGATCGAATCGGCCACTGCTCCCATGTTTTAAAATAATTTTCATTTGAATGTGTAAATTTATGATATAAAGATTATTTGAGATATTAAATTTACAAATAAAAGGTAAAACTAAATTGTTATATTCTAACTTACTCACGCAAGAGTACATGTCTATCCATGCCATATTTTGCTTTTATCCTCCTATTAAATGAAAACTATTATCCTAATAATTGTCTAATAAAATATATCTTCGATATAGTAAAAGGAAATGTCTCCTCTACAGATGTTGTCACCTCAAGTAACATCCCACTATCAATCCAATACTGTTTACTTAGTCCATCCATCAAAATTGGAAAACATAAATCCACTAACAACCATTTATTATTAAAAAAAATTAATTCATATAATATCTCCCTCTTCTAAATTTTATTATTATAAAAAAATATCAATCTAATTCTTAAATTACAAAAGAAATTAAATTTAAAGACTTAACTTATCTAAAATTCTAAAATATTAAAGTATTGCAATTAAACTAGAGTTATTTAATAATTTTCTCGTAAAACAATCATTTAAAATAATTATCAATAAGATAATCAAAACACCATAAAATTATTAAATGAGATAACATTTAAATTATTATAAATTTTTCCTATGAGTACATCCTAGACCCATCAATATCCCTAACACCATGTTATTTAAGACCTCTTTGAGCATCCACACAACCGTGACACAGTAATTATTATTTAAAGCCTCCCTGACCAATCACAAACAATTCACCGATAAGCAATCATATTATTATGCACTCGCAATCACCATATAGTTTACTGTGACGCATCGAGTGTCGAACGTCATCCATACAGAGAACTTTGATCCATCGATTCTTGTTCTAACCGTTCAATATACTTTAGTAATTCTCAGTGAAATATATTATAGTATACTTTTTATTTTCGCTTTGTTTAAAACTTGCAGCATTATGTCTGAGACCGACCAACCGATATGCTACTCGACGTATTTGACATGAAACTTATATGATGCATGAGTGAACAAGTGCGACTCGATGCATTTGAAGTGTACTGAAAGACCATCGGACACAACGCTTAAGTTTAAAACTTTACGAAAATGATAAAACCATTTCGAAAATAGTTTCAATCTTCTTAAAAATGCTTATAATACTTTTGAAAATTTATAGGTCCATTTTGAAGTTTGGTGGATCATAATTCTCTGAACATCTGACTCTCGAGCCCTCTAGATCCTCTAAGAATATCATCCTCCAGTAAACTAAGAGGGTCCCCACTTTCACTGTCAAATTAGTTTATTTGGATAGTGGCAGTATTATTTTCTGACGACTAATTAACATCATAATAAAGATCAAACACAGACAATCACATCAACATCAATAAACAACAAGCAACACTAATCAAAATAACAATAACAAAGCACTTGTGGACTAATATTACTTGTCAAGCATACGCCTATGTCCGATGATTACCCCATTGTCTAGGAGGTTCTAACTCAATCCTATTATGCAGTTAAAATCTACTCTTTCACATAATACATGCGCATATCATATTAATCACTAAGTCTCATCAATCTCATTCGCATTTAAACGCATGCTTATTGCAAAGGGGAGAGGAGAAAATGCATATACATACCTATATGTATAATATACTACTCACAGTAAAACGCTCCAAAACTAAGCTCCGTCCGTCGCGCTCAAAGAGCTTGAGGCTTTAAGTGTGAAGCCATTCCTATGGAGGAATCAATAACAAGCTGACAAGAAAATCAAAAATTGGAAGCATCATTTATTTTCAGAGCTCTAAAACTATTATAAAATCTCTGGGCTATGTACCTAGTGAAAATTCCAATCAACTTTAGAAAGATTTCTTTTTGAGATTTTATCAAATTCTTATGATCCTGCACAAGTTTCCACAAGTCTTGATTAGCAGCAGGACCTATCCTAAAGCTTTAGCAATTAATACATGTAGAGATAGTTGCTGCTCATAAAGCTCGTGGAATACTCGGTATTTGGCATCATGATACTGCTTCACCTTGGGGTCTTTTGATGAATGAATGACCTAGAAAGGGTCGGGTTAATTACATTGAATCAAATGGATATTAATAAAAAAATATAACGATAAAGTAGAATTGTTTGCACAAGTATTAATCCAAGGTTAGCAGCTACTTACATTTCAGAATATTGGTTTAATGTTTAATCAAGTGAAGCAAGCTGCATAAACCACCCCCACAGTCCTCTCAGTTTACAAACTATTTTATATAGTAACATACAACTCCTTAATGATTTTGAAATTAATGGGAGTCAATCCATGTACTATTGACAATAAAATAGCATGTTGTCACTAATTCAAAACATATTGACTAGTAAAGGCAGTGTTGAGTAGAAAAACAAATTAATGTAGTTTAAGGCTATGCAGAGGTGGTTTATTAATGTAATGAAAACTTCAACCAAATGGCTAGACCTAGGCAGTGCTAAAGTATGGCATAAGAAACAAACTGCAAGTGAAAATTCATTTAGGCCATTTCTGCAACTTCTTCTCTATATTATACAGAAACACCAAAACTTTGAGGGAGCAATGAGGTAAAGTCTGCCATGTGTTGCCGAATTTTACTATCAACTTCAAGCCCCAATCTTAAGCAAGGGCCTTTAGATTTACTTATTCACAGCTTTGATATATAAAATTCCTTGGCATAATTGCTTTGCAGGTCAACGTCATTGAAGTAATACTTCCTTCAAATTCCTTTTGTCTGTTTTTCTCTTTTTCTTTTCTTAGAGAGGTGGAGGGAGGTGGCGGTAATGGGATGAACCAAGAGAAAATAATGACTAATAGGGATTCCAGCAAAAACAGAATGCACAAAAGAAAAGCTGCATTATGTTTTGCACTCACTTAAAACCTCTCATCTAATCATTTATTATTTTATACCTAGTTATATGTCATGAAAGGTATGAATTGAACTGAAAATTCAGAAGCAAGAGCTCATGCATACCTGACTAGCTGCATTCAAGGCCCTCATGGCCTCAATGAGACTGGCATATATTTTTGCTGCAACAACACAAACTCACTTTCTCGTGGTAGTAAAATAGGGCAACCTGGACCAATCATGAAAAAATAAGCATTAAGTTTGTTAACATGCACACAACACTGAAAAAATAAACTATTATTCTAAAAGTAGTCAAAGCAAGCTATCATAGACTTACAATACTGAATTTAGTACATATTTCTTTAATTTTTATACATGTTGTAAAAGAAAAATTTGTCTGCACACCAAACCGCTTAGTTCTTCCAACTTTGAAACTCAACACCAACCTTATTGGTATTAACTATCCAAAATTCAGTTTGAGGTTCTATGAACTATTCAAGCTAACAATTCAAGATTGAAAGACTTTCCTAGCATATTCATAATAATTAATAACTAGTGAACATTGAGACATCACCCATACATTATATCAGACTGGGAAAAGAAATAATGAGGAAAACTTGCAGCAGAGGTAAATGCAAGTAAATGAACATCTATCAACAATTTTTGGTGCAATGGTTGAACTAGATAAGCAACAATGTAGCTACAGTAGGGGCAAGAATATCCACTATTAACCAATTCCTAATCTTTCTCTTCATCCAAATGTTGGATCAGCATATAAACCAACTGTCTTATTCATCCAAGGAAAGCTACACTTAGTCTGTATAAATTATATGATTATAGGTTACAAAAGAAGAGTAAAATATTAGTAAATGCAAAACTAAAATGATATGTTTTTTCTTTCACAACAGATCCGCACAGTTCTCCTAAATCTGAAACTCACTACTTCCCTTGATGCAGGAGAAGGAAAATATCAAGAAAAAGGGAAATCATACCTCTCAGTCAGATGGCTAGACTGTTCAAATTTAGCCGCAAGTGGTCTGAATGAATCATACTCAGCACTTCAGCTTTCTTTTCCTTCTCACATCTGGAATGGAATCATGCAGCTAAGTGAAAATTGATAAACCAGTCATAAAATTTTAGTGTCCCCAAAGTTATCAATATTTACAACCTCATCTACTCGTCTACTCATTCAAAATTTCCATCTGAATCAAAGTAAAAAAGGAGAAATTATCACAGCCCTGACAATAAGGCATTAAAAAATAAGATTCCTAAACTGCATCATTGCGTAGCAATAATATTTAACAACGCTGGCAAGTGTCAACTCTTCATATAGAAATTCATTGCTTACTTCCATATGTTCCTCGAGTAAAACAGAGAGAAGGAAAGTAATTCCTAAGTAGAATAAAAAGAATGAAAGCCCAAAGGTTTAATCCTTCTGAGTAAAGAATCACTCATGCTTACTTATTGTAGAATGTCAAAGTTATTACAGAAGACCCTGACATAAACAAAATGATCAAAATAAAACATGCTGTTTTTTTATCAATTAATGACCAGAATAACAGTAGAAACTTCTATTAGTCACCTGACAAACATAGCTTTCTGCATATGAAAGCACAATAAAAAGCTAAATATTTGTTGTGATGGATTTATGTATATTCCGTGAAGATTAATTTACTGGTATTTGTTTTGCTTCTATAATATAGCTACATCTCCCAAAGGACAAATAGATAACCGAGAAGCAACCATGATATGGAAGAAAAGAACAATTGGCAAAAAAGCATTCATGCAAGTTGCATGTTTGAATCTTACTGGCATACATGGAAAAGTTCGAGGCGTGCCATACAACCCGTGAAAATTAAGCTACTCCCTCCTAGTTTGTATCACAGAGCATTTCAGACAAACGTTCAAGATATAATACAAGTAGAATCATGAAAGTATTGATATCAAGAATCAAATTAGTCATTGTTTTAAGCAACAACTATGAAAAACAAATAGATCTGACTGTTGCTTAATATAATTATTATATCAATATATTTAGTTACATTATGTACAATTTCCATCCAACATCCAAATTCCAATAAAATCTCATCCTAGCAAACCTATTAGCATAAAAATGCACAAGTCTCATGCGTTGGCAAGAAAATATATGGTTTCTGTTTTTTTGTATTGTGATAAACATTAAATTCAAGCAGTTGCTATTTATAATTGGTACCATACTAAAATCATTTCAGAAATTCAAATATGTGCAAGTTCAGTATCAGAACTTTAATTAGAGAGACAAAGAAGAAATAATGTTAAAATCACACATTGTTTTAATAGAAACAAAAAGTGCAAAAGATACAATTTACTAACTTTTACATTTCAATCATCACAAATTTTATTTATTTAACGATAAAAGCAGGCAACAAGCAGTTGATATAACATTTCGACAACTTATGAGGAAAATGAAACTATAATACTTATCATTTTAAAAGTATATATGCACGCATATATTCAAACACAATGGCAAATAAAAATCAGTTAAAAAATAAATAAACAAATAAAAGTCCAACTCAAACCTCGTCTTCCATTTCTAATATTTGATTAAATAAATATGACGCTTCCTCTAGAAAAAAACTAGAAATCTTAAATATTAAAACTAAAATTTAAAGAAAATCAAATAAATTGTAATGCAATTGAATTGACAGACTAATAATAAAAGATAATTTTCGGTATCACCATAAGTATGTGTTGTGTGATTAAATAGCACTTTTATTTTATGCCGAGATCGCCGCATAGTTTTGTCTATGGAAGTAAATATATTTAGTTTGAAAATAAAGAAAGAAAATTAAATATTAAAATTTAAATTATGAATCTTAGTACCAAGGAAAATGGTACCATGAGAAGAAATTAGAGATGCAAGAAAGCGGTTAGAGTCCTCATTGTTAGAGTGCATTAACATCAACATCCTATTTGCCTCTTCCAGCTTCATCAGCTTATCGTATCCCCTTTTGAATAATTCTTTATTCAATTTATTTTTTCACGAAATTGACGCAACAAGTAGTACTGCATAAGAAAGGGAGAACCTTTTTTCTTGGCATAAAATCCCAACCAAACAGGGTAGTCTCCTGTTTTCTTGTCAAGAATAATACATGAAAAACTCTAGCAATTGAAAAAATAAAATAAAAGAGAAAATATCTTTTATCTTGCCAACAGAGTCAAAATTATAGAATAACAAAAACTATCAAAACTTCAATAAAACAACAAAATAACCAAAACCCATTAAAGAAAAAGCACTAAAAACTATCAAACGACATGGTACTTTTTGGGATGTTGCTCAAGATTTAGAAGTCAAGAGTTGTTTTTTCTTCTCTTGTTTCTAGTACTGCTACAGTATGCAACAGATTTGTGTTAAATATGTAGAGAGAAAATGTTAAAAATATATGTTTATTTTGAACAATTCTTATTAATTTCCTATTTCTGAAATAAATTATTATTTTCTTCTTCTCCTGAGACCAATCATTATTTAGCAGCTATGTTATGGCTTTCACTATTAAAGAATGAAGATTAGCATCCCTATATGCTTAGTGAAAATACAAAATATAGTAATCCAATAAAAGTATAATTCCTACTCCTGTAAGATATTTTCATACTGACCAAATGAATTTTTACCCAAGTCTACGTAGTAGTACTATTGAAGAGTCCAATCAGATCTAGTTCCTCTTGTTGGCAATCCTAATTTTGTATGTCTTCTAGCTGCGGTGATTCCAAATTTTGGGTGTTTGCATCTTGTTGAACCTCCTGTATGAATTTTTACCCAAGTCTACGTAGTAGTACTATTGAAGAGTCCAATCAGATCTAGTTCCTCTTGTTGGCCATCCTGATTTTGTATGTCTTCTAGCTGCGGTGATTCCAAATTTTGGGTGTTTGCATCTTGTTGAACCTCCTGTTGTGGGCCTTGTAGGAGCCAATACTGATAGGAAACAGAAACACAGAAGCAAAAATTACAAGAACTGAGTATTACCATAAGCAACCTGCTATGATTTATGAAGTCGCCGAACCAACTTCTGCAAATTAGAACAAACAAAATGGTATCAACACAAAATCAAACCAAAGAACCATATTTTAATGTCCATCAACACAATTATCAGATATCAGGTGGCATCATAGAAACAAGAGCTTTTAATTAAAATGATCAAGAAAAAGAACAGAGGACAGGGTATTGTGATTACTAATAAAATTGAGGATTTTCACTCCTTCTATGATGCAACGGATGAAATATGGAGACAAGCTGACAGTTGGGCTTTTTTGCTCTGCTTGAATCAAAGGATTATTTTTTCAAAAATTTAAAAATTCTACTAGTGGAAGAAAAGGAGATTATTTTTTTCCTCGGCACAAAATCCCAACCAAACAGGACATTCTTTTGTTTTCTTTTTTTCAAGAATAACAAATGAAGCTCTAACAATTGGAAAAGTAAACAATTTTTTTATTTATTTTGCCAATAGAAATCCGAAAACTGATTGCACACAAAAACTTCATTAAACCCATTTGAAGAATAAGAACTAAGAAATATGAAAAGACATGCTAGATTTAGAAAGTCCAGATTTATTGTTTTCTTCTCTTCTTCCTATGACTACTGCAATATGCAACAGATTTATGTCAAATGCTTGAGAATAAACCCATTTCCCCAGTTTAAACAAGAAAGTTACAACAATCAAACTAAATCTATAGAAGAATAAGTAGCATCACAGGAATAAGGAACAAAAGAGAGGCATTTTGATTAAACTGAAATTGAGGATTTCAGCCTTAGGAGAATCGCAGGATTCATTGTGGGTTTCACAACTGGGTGAAAGGAAAAGAATGGAGGGAAAAGAACGTTTCAGATGCTCTTAAGAGAATGGACCCTTAATATTACTCATCAACGGTAAAAAATTTCCTAATTAGCTACATTTTCCTCTTCCTCAATTTCAAAGAAAATCCTTGTTCTTTTTTACCGTTAGAATTTACTACATTTCTATTTTATAAGTAATTTCAAAATCTTAATTTAAAGTGAAAGATTTTTAGCTTAGCATTTCTATATTAATCAATGAAAAATAATTTTCATTTGAATTTATTAAGAAAGGAAATACAACTTTAATAAGATTGCAAGTGAAAAAAAAAATTAGATAGTGTTATTGTCACATTCTAACTAGAAAACTTATGTTTAACAAAAAAAAAAAAAACCATTTTATTCGCCAATCGGGATAATAAAAATTTCATTGGACACATAGAATTTTCACCATAACCAATTATAATATTTTTCATGTTTTCTCTAATAAAGAAAGTAACTTTTTAGTTTGTCTTTAAAACATCTTATTTATTTAAGTTATTTTTTTGATATTAAAATGATAAGTATATTTATTTTATGCAATTCAATATTCATATTAATTTTATATTATCCTTTCAAAATATTTTAATTTTTTTATTTTATCTGTTCAATATGATTCATAATATGAAGTAATATTTTTAATCCATTCCATAAAATAGAGTAATTATTCCTTTCTTTATTTTAATTTTAGAAACTTATTTTTATATTTTAATAATAGCTATTCTTAAAAATGTTTACAAATTATTAGAAGGACTAACAAATAAGAACTTTGAAAATAATAATCATAAAAGTAAATTAAAGAGGAAAGTTTAATACAAAAAAATAAAACTAAATTTGAGAAATATTTTATATGGTATTTCATTGATTTTGTATAACTTGATAATTTATTATGAGTAAAATAGTATTTTAAATCTAAGTATTTTTATTTTTGTCTTGTCTTAACAAAATAGAGTGTGCAATAACACCACCAGTTCCAACTATGGCAAAAGTTGTCGTTAGAGTACTATTCAAATAGGCTTCTCGTAATCAATATTATTTTTTCACTTCTTAGTGTTTTTTCTTCATCTCTTTTGGTACACATTTTAGTACTCTATAATCTTTAATCGTCCATAACCGAAAATAAATAATTTTTAGTAGTATATTTATCGATCCTCTTGCAACATGTTTCCTATTATGTTTAATGATCTTTTTCACCATTTATATTTTTCATATCTTTTCAAAGTTTTATTATATATCCATCGAATATGACTATGTGCATGAGTTTATAATTAATTATTTTATTCGAATATGATCTATTTTTAATAAAAAGAATTATTAGCTGAGCTATACTTTCTTTACCTTAAATTTAATTTTTAATCATTTTTTAAAATTTATATATGAGTTATCTTTTTGCTCAAAGTTACAATTGCCTTTTATCAACCCAAACAATAATATTCCCTTTTCAATTTGGAGAATTTTGTGAAAATTGACTTATGTATAATGATTTTGGTGTATATGACACAATAATAGCAAGAGGAACTAATTTAAGGTCTGATGTGAATAAATAGATAGATAAAGTAATTTTAATCTAACTAGAGAAGAAAAGGAAAAAAAATAAGGATGATTTGTTAATGTAAGAGATTCACCATAAATCATGTAGTCATTGTTTTTAAATGCTCATTTAAAGGATATAATTTGGTACAATTTTTTAGAATTACATGTGATTTATCTTCTTGAAAAATGTACATTTGTCTTAAATGAGATTTGAAATTGATTATTTTGATTATATTAATATTTTGATAGCATTTCTCTAAAAATTGAATTAATGCTATCTTAGATTTAATTTTATATAATATTTAATTCTCCTCATTAGATTTTTTTATCAGCCAATCTAGTCAAAAGACACAATTTATAAATAAATAAATAATTTAATCTTTAAATTTAATAATAAATTTGAAAGAGAACACAAATTATTTTTGGTAACTCAATTTCAACTATGTACTAATTTTAGCTTGGTGAATGAGCCACTTAAAACTTTTTAAAATTAAGAGTGTTTGACATTGTTATTGGAAAATAATTGATAATTTTCTAGAAAAGCGATTAAACATTACAACTTCAATTTACAACAACTCAAATTTGAAACTTCTCACCAACTCTTAATTTTAAAACGAATAGACTAAATTAACCTTTTATTATTTAGTTAATCTTATTTACTATTCTTTTATTTTTAATTTAAAATAACTTAAATTTGAATTTATTTTACAAATAAATAAACAACAATTTAAAGTATTTCTTAAATCCCTCAAAAATACTAATTTAATATTAAAATAAAATATTTATTATTTCTTTTATAAAATTCTTTTAGAAGAATAAGTAATGTTGCACTTTAATAAAAAAGAGAAAAATAATTAAATTAATATCTACATCATTAAAAATATAAACGACAACAACTATAGATGATTTTATCAAACATAATTATCAATAAGCTATTAACTACAGACTATCAGTTATCGGCGACAGCTTAGCCAAACAGGTCCTAATCACTGTTCAATGCTTTGAACAATAGGAAGCCACTATGCCATTTTGCTTTTTCTTTTCTTTTTTTTCGTAGACTTCTTTTTCTTGTCATAAATTTTTTAGTTTGTCTTTAAAACATCTTATTTACTTAAGTTGTTTTTTTTATATTAAAATTTATATTTATTTTATGCAATACAATATTCATATTAATTTTATATTTATCCTTTTAAAATATTTTAATTTTTTTACTTTATCTGTTCAATATTATTCATAATATGAAGTAATATTTTCAATCCATTCTATAAAATAGAGCAATTATTCCTTTTTTTATTTTAATTAAAATTACTTAGAGACTTATTTTTATATTTTAATAATAGCTACAAATTGACTAAAATAGATTGATGTGTTTACTGTTCGAATTTGATTGCAACCAATTCTAATTTTGATCCATGTAATTACGCATTTGATATTTTTAACTACATTAACAAATTTAAGTAGAAATATAGAATAAGTATTTATATCATATTAAAATAGTAATAATGTTTGCTAATAGTTTTTTTTCCTAATTTCTTTAATAATGATCTCAGGTGATTAATATAAATATAGAAATTGAAATGGTAATTAATTATTTATAAGAAACTGATGTAAACCTTCTAAGGAAGAGAAGGATAGACGCCAAGATCGATACTTATAAGGTTTGCCAAAAGATATTTGCGGAACTATCACCCTTATTTATAAAGAAATAAGATCAATAGCTATAATGGAATAAACTTAATTAATCCTAGAAACTAACAAGTTAATAGAATTAAATTAAGGTAGAAGTGAAATCATAACCTAAACAATAAGTTTTAATCTCAAGAACACTTAAAAAAATTCTTTAAGCAAAAACAAGGTTTTCTATTCAATCAAAGATATGTGTTTGCCGAATTACATAGCTCTATTTATAGAGTTTAAAACATATTAATCCTAATCCTAGAATGACTAGGATATGTGGCCAAGATTCTAAATAAATAAAACTTTGAATTAAAAGAAAAGAAAACTCCTATTTTAACTTGGACTTGTTAAAAGAAAACTCCTAGTTTGACTTGGACTTTGATTGTGAATATTCAACCTTGGACTTGGGCTTTATGTTTGGGCTTGAATTCAACATAAATCAGAGTTGATCTTCATGTCTTTATGTTGGGCTTTAATCCATGAATGAAATACAATTAATCAAAGTTGAATCTTGATCTTCTAAGTCCAACTCGCTATCCTTGCTTCTTGAATGCATCTTATCTATCACGTGGACCATGAAAGAACACAAGGCAGCCTTGAATCTCTTGCTTCTAGCTCGTGTGATTGGACCCTCATACTTCAATGGATCCATTCGTGGCTTCCTTGGTGGTAAAGAATCAGCCTTGATTTCATCAGAAACATTTTAAACTAAATTGTGATCGTCCAAGCATGTACTATAAAATAACAATTTTTAAGATTCTACAATTAGATTGAATTATAGTTAATGACTGAAAACTCTAATGAAATTGAACTTCTAGAAGTACACTTGTATTTAATGAATTATTAATATAATCTATTATTAAATTAAATTAATAATGATTAAATTAAGTCAATTAATACATAATTAATAAGACCATATCGGTAACTTCATTTGCTCCCCTCCTTGTATCTTTACAATATATATTATAATAAGTATGTTTCAAATTGTCTTTTAAATAAACTTAATCAATGCAGCACCATAAAAGAGGAAAATGTCATAATTGAATAAATAATGGATGGGAGGGTGTATTTTATTGCTATTGTTTATTGAATAATAAGAATCTATAAGATATAAGGATTTGAAAATTACATTCTATATGTTGATGGCGGTGTTTTAGATAACAATTTCGTCAATAATGGTATCGGAACTAATCACATTGTCTTAGGATAGAATAAGCCACTGCTCCCATGTTTTTAAATAATTCTTATTTGACTGTGTAAATTTAGGAAATAAAGATAATTTGAGATATTAAATTTATAAACAAAATGTAAAATTAAATTGTTATATTCTAACTTACTCACGCAAGAGTACATGCGTATACATGCCATATTTCACTTTTATCCTCCTATTAAATGAAAACTATTATTCTAATAATTGTATAATAAAATATATCTTCCATATAGTAAAAGGGAGTGTGTCCTCTACATGTGTTGCCACCTCAAGTAACATCCCACAATCAATCCATTACTGTTTACTTAATCCATCCATCCTAATTGGGAAACATAAATCCACTAACAACTATTTAATATTAAAAAAAATTAATTCATATAATATCTTCCTATTACAAATTTTATTATTATAAAAAAATATCAATCTAATTTTAAGTACAAAAGAAATTAAATTTAAAGACTTGACTTATCTAAAATTCTAAAATATTAAAGTATAGACTACTGCAACTAAACTCGAGTTATTTAATAATTTTCTAGTAAAACAATCATTTAAAATAACTATCAACAAAATAATCAAAGCACCACGAAATTATTAAATGATAAAATTTAAATTATTATAAATTTCTTCTATGAGTACACCCTAGACCCATCAATATCTCTAACACCACATTATTTAAAACCTCTTTGAGCATTCACACAACTACGACACACTAATTATTATTTAAAGCCTCTCTGACCAATCACAAACAATTCATTGATAAGCAATCATATTACTATGGACTCGCAATCTCCATACAGTTTACTGTGACATCTCGAGTGCCGAACGTCATCCATACAGAGAACTTTGATCCATCGAGTCTTGTTCGAGCGGTTCAATATACTTTAATAATTTCGGTGAAATATATTTTAGTATACTTTTCATCTTCGCTTTGTTTAAAACTTGCAACATTATATGCAGGCTGGCCGACCAATATGCTACTCGACATATTTGAAATGAAACTTATATGATGCATGAGTGAACACGTGCGACTCGATGCATGTGAAGTGTCTTGAAAGATCATCGGACACAACGCTCAAGTTTAAAACTTTGTGAAATTGATAAAACCATTTCAAAATAGTTTCAATCTTTTTAAAATGGTTATAATACTCTTAAAAATCTATAGGTTCATTTCAAGTCTCATGGATCATAATTCTCCGAACGTCGACTCTTTAGATCCACTAAGAATATGATCCTCCGATGGCCGAGAGGGTCTCCACTTTCGTTGTCGAATTAGTCTATTTGGATAGTGGCAATATTTTTTCCGATGACTAATTAACATCATAATAAATATCAAACACAGACAATCACATCAACATCAATAACCGACAAGCAACACTAATAAAAAATAACAATAACAAAGCATTTGTAGACCAATATTACTTGTCAAGCGTCGCTATCTCCGATTATTACCCCATCGTCTAGGAGGTTCTAACTCAATCCTATTATGTAGTTAAAATCTACTCTTTCACATAGCATGCGCATGTATATCATCTTAATCACTAAGTCTCATCAATCTCATTCGCATTTAAATGCATGCTTATTGCAAAGGGGATAGGAGAAAATGCATATACATACATACATGTATAATATATTACTCGATAAAGAGCTCAAAACTAAGCTCCATCTCTCACGCTTAATGACTCCGGGTTATCTAATCATAAATATACAAATTAGAGTTTATAAATTTTATATTTGTAATTAACAATCGTCAGATTATATTACAAATAATTCAATTCAAACATCAAACAAAAAGTCATGCAAAAAAAAATTAAAATAATCCAACACGACTTTTGAAGTAACTCCGCCATGCAACTTAATAAAATCAAAGATTAGCTACTAACCCTATCATGGAATTATTTAGGTATGAGGTAGAGGTACTAACCTTAGAAATAAAAATTAAAATAGTGAACAAAATAAGAAAATTAAAAAGTTATATTTAGATAAAGAATAACCTTAAAACAACTTAACTTTTAAAATATTAGCTTATAACTGATCATTAGTTCTTCAATTAAAACTCTAAACAAAGAGCCTATCACTTGTGCTGACACAAACCTTATGTTGTTCGAGCTCCAATCTTCAAGCACATACCATTTTTAACAAGCTTCAACTTCCAATCCAGTCATAATAGCAAATGAACAAAAAGTTAGTATCTTAAGCTAGTTTAAAAAGTGGCTAGGAGAGCAACTTAACTCTTCAAGTTTATAGCTTCTAACTCATGATCAGTTCTTCAACTAAAACTCTAAACAAAGAGCCTCATCACTTGTGCAGACGCAAAACTTATGTGCTTTGAGCTCCAATCTTCAAGCACAGACCATGTCTAACAAGCTTCAGCTTACAATCCAGTCATAATAGCTAATGGAGAAAAATTAGTATCTTAAGCTAGTTTAAAAAGTGGCTAGGAGACCAAGTGAGTTGGACTTTAATAATGAAGTCTTTCCTATAAACATGCAAAGAGATAATAATTAAAGGAAGGTAATGGTGATTAATATAAAACTGTAAGAAATATATAGAAAGAGAAAAATTAGGATATAAATTATTACTTGAGATATTAAATTTACAAGCAAAAGGTAAAATTAAATTGTTATATTCTAACTTACTTATGCAAGAGTACATGCATATCCATGCCATATTTCGCTTTTATCCTTCTATTAAATGAAAACTATTATCCTAATAATTGTATAATAAAATATATCTTCGGTATAGTAAAAGGAAGTGCATTCTCTACATATATTGCCACCTCAAGTAACATTCCACTATCAATCCATTATTGTTTACTTAGTCCATCCATCCTAATTAGAAAATATAAATCTACTAACAACCATTTATTATTAAAAAAATTAATTCATATAATATCTTGCTCTTCCAAATTTTATTATTATAAAAAAAATATCAATCTAATTTTAAGTTCAAAATAAATTAAATTTAAAGACTTAACTTATCTAAAATTCTAAAATATTAAAGTATAGCCTAATTGGAAAATATAAATCCACTAACAACCATTTATTATTAATAAATTTCATTCATTTTTATCATCATAATTATTTTGGCTTTATATGCTAAAAAGAAATTATTCCAAGCACATATCGGAAGTTCTAGTTTTATCCTAACAGATTCTATACTAATATTGCAAATGAAACTATTGGCCGAAATAATTATTTCTTTTATATTTCATTTTGTCCTTTGTTTTGATTTGCTGTCTTTTCTCACCCGGCCGTAGTTAATGTGAAGTTAAATGATATTTATAAGAACTTAAGGTCAATTTCATATCAGTTTCTTAGATGTCATTTCTAAGTTAAATATCAATTTTAACTAATTTTTATGTCATCAAGAATTTATTCAATGATGCCTTATCACTAGTTTTTTAACGAATCAATTCGAAAAAATTTTACTTTATTTACAATTCTTTCGGGATCTTAAAAGTACTTAACTGTTAAGGATGAATTTGAGAGATTGAAAAAGTGTTTCTCTAATTTTAACCTTTTTTTGAATAATTTTTAAATTTTAAAAATTATTTTTACAAAAAGCAGATAAATGTATATTTTTCCCATAAAAAAATAGTGTATAAAAATTAAAATAATTAATATATCAAATTAAAAGATTCAAATCCATTTCTTGAACACCCAAACGCACTAAATGCACCGTAAATAGTTAGCGAAAGCTAATTTCTAGTGATTTTACCAACTAGAAGCTTATGCTATGACAAACTCAATCATTCTCATATTATTAATAAGCATTACAAAATATTTATTCTCATTTCTCACCTTTTAAAATTCAATTAAATTTGTTTCAATTAAATTTTAATTTTTGACCTGATTTCATTCGGTGAATCTAGGCTTTTAATTCATAAATTTTAAACAACTAACTCAAAAATTAAATTTATTTAAATAAAATATTAAAAAAATATATAAATAATAAAAATCAACCGCCGAACTTATTAATTGTAATTGTTTTTGTAGCGACTCGGAACCAGATCACATGAGATATTGTCCGCTTTGCCCCCACTAGCCTCACGGTTTTGTCCCTTTGGTGGGTTTGAGAACTTCCCAGGAGGTCCCCCCCATCCTATAATTTCTCTGAACCAAGCACGTCTAACTTTGAAGTTCCTACAACTCTACAACCAAACAACCAAAAAACACCTCATGTGATTAATTCCAACTCTTTATATATATATATATTACTCCATTATCAAAAGCATACAAAAGACATGGAGCCCCTCATTCCACTATGAAGGGCATCCAAAGCTTCAAGGTTGAAGACCTCTATAAATAGAGGAGTTTTCCAAAGAGCAAGGCAGACTGAAAAATAACAAGAGACTCTTGTATTCTTCAAGTCATACCATTAGAAATATAGTGAGAAAAGAGAGAGTGTGAGAGTGATTGTGAGAAATCCATCTTCCTCTTGTATTCAATTACTCTTGTAAGTTATATTTCTTTTGTTTAAAGCTTTCTGTACAGAATCCTTCCTCAATAGTTAAAACGCTTTGAAAATTTTACTTTTCTATATACTCATTGGATTTGAAAAGTTTTGTTTGTGACAAAACTATTTCTTGGGAGTTGGGCTTTGAAATACTTTGAGAGCTCTGAGATAGGTTTTGAGGGAAAATTTCTATCTCAGGTTTTGAAAAAGGGATAGAAAGTATACCTTTACCTTTGTTGAAAGAAGAGGATGTCTTTGGAGAGACTTCGGGGTGAAGTTGTATCATTTGCTTTGAATATTCTTCGACCCTTTTTAGAAATTCAGGATCTTGCTGTGCAAGCCACTCCTGAATTTGTAATTGCTGTTGGGCCGGATCTACCTTACTTTTGTCAATTTCTTCCTGGATGATTTCGGTCCAGGTTCGGATAGGCTTTGAAGAGGAGAGTAAAATCTCATTCTTTGGACTTTGAACAGGCTTTGAATTTGTTGTTGACTTTTCTTTTTTTACTTTCGATTTTCTTGGCATTTTCACTCCTATTTTTGAAGGAACTCTCTGGTTAGAAAGTCTGGAATTGAATTCGAATTTCATCTTATGTATTCGATGTCAAAATCAAAAACAGAAAGAATGGCCTGCCATCTGGCAAAAATCTATTTTGAAGACTGGATTTTGAGCTTTTCTGATTGGCTTATTTCTTTTGGATGACCAAGTGTTGGAGATTGGAGAGGTAAAGACTACAAGAGGTTCTTGGATTTGGCTTTCTATCCTAACAAGCTGCTTCCCTATTGTATTAAGATAGGTATTCGAGAAATTGCTCTGTTGAACAATATTCTTGACATTTTTCTCAAGATCTTCTCCTATCAATTTGTAAGGTGTAGCCTCTATTTCATTCTCTCCATAAGGAATAGTTATTTTCCTAAGGGGAGGATGTTCAGACTGGATGGTTTGGTTTTCCCCGACCTTCCACTCTGGAGCCTTGTTTCTTACAGTAACAGGACTAATAAGCTTTTCTTTGAAAGGATAAAGAATACTATTTTCTTTGCAATAAATCTAAAACCAATCAAAAATTTGATTTGGATCTTTTTTTATGCAAAATTGATAGTATCTCTCTTGAATACTGTCTTTTTCTTGTAAAAAATGCTAAAAAACCAAAGTTTTTTTAGAATGGTTTTTCTTTGAATAGAAATCTTCATGTAAAAGCTTTTTATTAATTTGAAAATCTTTTGAAATCATGTTGATTTCTGTTTCTAGATTTTGTGTTATTGCAGATGGTGATGGTGAAGAGAGGGTAGAGACGGTCTCTATATCATCATCATCTTTCTTTGATTCATTATAGACGGGTCTGGCGATATTGCTTTGGTAATCAACATTCTGTAATATAGTGTTTGAGCTTGGGATATCAGATGTTGAAAATCTTGGTTGTGTTTGAGATGGAGTTGGTTCTTTGTAAGGAGCATAAATAACATAAGGTATTTTTGATACCCTTACAATATCTATAATCGATTTTTTAATACTTGTCTTTAGGATTGAAAATGTCATTCATGACTTTTTAAAATTCAGAATGAGCATTTTTTAATCCGAAGGGCATTACATTCCATTCGTACTGGCCAAATGGAACTGTAAAAGCAGTTTTGTACTTGTCTTTAGGATGAATCTGGATTTGCCAAAATCCTGATTTCATATCAAACTTTGAAAAAATAAAAGCAGAATGAAGCTTTTAAATAAGATCTTTTTTGTTTGGAATTGGGTATCTAATCTACTTTAGGGCTTTATTCAAAGGTTTGTAATTAATCACCAACCTAGGTGTTCCCCTTTCTATCTCACTATTTTTGTTGACATAGAAAGCTGCACATGACCGGGGGGATCTCGATTTGGTAATCAAACCCTTTTGCTCTAAATCTTTTATTTCTATTCTATAATGGTTTTCTAAGGTTTCATTCATTTGGATGGGTCTTGCTTTGGTGGGAATTTGTTTATCATAAAAATCTTTTTCATATGGTAGATCTACCATATGCTGCTTTCTTCTCCAAAAGGCATTAGGAAGATCAGAACAAACTTCATTTCAATCTTCTTTTGCGAATTAGAGATTTTCCTTTGGACGAAATCATTTTGCATTTGACTTTGGATTCTTTTCAAACCCATATCTTGTTTCAAGTGGAAAAGCTGGGTTTGTTTTCCTTTAATCAAAGCATTTATCTCAAAATTATAAATTGAGTGGGCTTTTATAAGATTGAGATTTCTCTTCTTGGGTTTTTCTATAAAAGGAAAAATAATTTTTGAATCTTTAGCTTTAAAAATGATACCAGTAGTAGTTACTTTGAAAGGAGTAATTAAATTGATGAAAAGAGTTCCCAAAATAACTGTTTGCTGTAAATCCTTTGTAAGAATAAAAATATTTTTTAAAGCAATATTATTATTTAGAATTGCAGCTTCAGTTTTGCCCATAATTCTAATCTTTGAACTATTGGCTGAGGTAAGCCTTTCTTTTGTTTCTTGGTGATACCTTTTAGGAACCGGCTCATAATTGATACAGTTGAGGTCTGCTCCTGTATCAAATAAAGCGATAGTTTCTATTTGGAAATCACCAGGAAAAATGAGTTTTATTTGGATCAAATATTTTCTTGAGGTAATTTCTTTTAAAACATTAATGAAGTTTTCTGGAACATTTTCTGGAACATTTTCAGAAACCTCAAGATTTTGAAAATCATTTTCTTCTTCAGAATCAGAATCATTATTCTGTTTGAGAATCAAGCTTTAGAGCAAAACAGAATCATTTTGTTATTTTTCTTTCAAATCTTTGAGCTCTATTTTGATGGCTTTGATTTCTTTTTGAAGTTCTTGGATGGTAGGAAGAGGGTTTTTTATCCTTTTCCCTTTATCCAAGATCATAGTAAGATCATAAGTGTTCTTACTAGAAGAGGGGACAAGGGTTTCAGTTCTTAAGATTTCTTTCAAAACTTGTTTTTGGATTTGGGGGTCATCAATATGCTTGACTGCTTCAAGAAGAGCTTCTTGTTGCCTAGTGAGCATATTAATATTTTTTAGAATATCGTCAGAATCTGATTCAGAATAATCGGATGAGGTTTTGATTACATCAATTTGAAACTCTTCCTCATTATTCAAAAATTCTGATTCAGAGGAATCAACAAGAAGAGCTGAAATTTTGCTTAAAGCCTAGCCAAGATCAATTTAGGCAGAGTTTGCTAGAAGCGATCAGTAACGACTTAGCAAATTAGCCATACCGAGTCCTCCAAAACCTAGTGCCGGATACTCCTCAAAACAGTGGGAATGTCAGTGCTATAGACCAAGCCCAATGCGATAAATCCAATGATTCGGAGCTTGAAAGTGTCTCCTGAAAAACCCTCCAACATCAAGATTGGTATGACAAGTCCCTAGATTGACTGGCATACTTCTAGGAATCGCCCGGATCTAGGAATAGAAAATAGAAATAATATCATAACCCAATCTAGATTCAATGCCTCTTCCGTCTATGAATGGAATATAGATGGAATGTCGAATATAACATTCTTGGTCTCTTGTAAGATGACCATGGCGGCCAATGCCTACAAAACCCAAAGTGGTACCTCTGGTAGAGCCATTCTTGGCTCCTTATATATTGGATTTTCGCCAGCAAGGATGGTGGGATTATCATCTCACACAAGCAGCTCTAAATCCTAGGTGCTATCCAAACCATAATAGAAGGGACCCCATCTTAGATGAACTAGGAAATCCTATTGAGGATGTTGTGTCAACCTTAATCTTGGCGAATTTCCTCCACTTCATAGGAGACCCTTCTCTTAAAAGATAAGAATGTTGAGCTTCTTAGCAATCTAACTTGTAAAAGCTTAGCAATTTCCAAGCTTACAAAATACTTTCCGACCGAGTCATGCTTAGGAAAATTCAAACCAACCTTCCGGAAAGAAAAATTCTTAGCCG
>NW_025963494.1:0-25000 GCF_019578655.1 Ricinus communis | reverse complement strand
AGGAAGTTGGCAAAATGACTCGTATGGAAGCACCTACAATCAAGAGTTGAGCATTCATTCACCTTTTGGATGGAGGTTAGATGGCCAAGAACCACCAGAATCTCAGCAACCACATCAGCAGCCTAATCTTGCACCTTCAACTCAAGATGAAGAGTTAGTGTCGGAGGAGCTGATGATGAGGTTCATTACAAGTCTTAATGATAGATTCCAACAAACAGATAGGGTACTTGAAAGTCAACAAGCCTCAATTAAGAACATAGAGCATCAAGTAGGTTTGATCTTCAAGTTACTAGCTGAAGAGCAATTAGGAACTCCATCAAACGCTACTGAATCCGAGGAACATTTGAGCGCCATCACTTTGCGTTTAGGTGAGAATTTTTCTGGGTTATCTACTATGTTTGACGATGATGCTTTTGTGCAGCACGATTTCTTGAACATGGAGATGGAAACAAAAAAGGAAGAGGCGAACATAAATCCTCTGAAAGACTATCAATAAGAACGTACAGTTGATGATGCTGAGTTGCAGTTAGAGGAATTTTTGGTGGATTTTCCACAAGTCCCTTCGATGATGGAAGATGAGCACGAGTTATCCAATGAAGAAGTCTTGAAGGAGCTCGAGTTTCTTCTAGCAAGTGAACCAAGCCAAGGACTAGAGAAAACCATCGACGTTCCTGAAGAAATTGCCTAACCGTCGATCCTTCCAATTGGTGAAACTTCAGCTTTCAAATTGGAAGAGCCCCTAGAGCATCATGACTACATGCAATTATACGAGGAGCGAGTTTTGCCCATCATACTGGCAGCTTGCTTGAAGTTGGGAAGAGGAAATTGACGATTATCCCTCTAAGCGAATACTTGAAGCCATTTGCTTGGAAGAAGGATGGATGGTCATCAATCCTCACCATTTGCTTTTCATCATGAGTCCAGCTAGGAAGATCATCACATAAAAAAGAAGCGCTTTTGGGAGGCACCCCAATTTTTATCTTTAATCTCTAATATTTTAACATTTTGTTTTGAAACATTTTATTAGTTTTAGTTCTCATATTTTATTTAATTTTTGTTTTAGTTTGATTTTAATTCTTTATTTTATTATTTGCAGCCATTCCTCTACCATAGACTAGCCAACGCCCTAATATCCCTGACGATGCACCTCTTTTGACTC
This sequence comes from Ricinus communis, assembly GCF_019578655.1. Classification (NCBI taxonomy): domain Eukaryota; kingdom Viridiplantae; phylum Streptophyta; class Magnoliopsida; order Malpighiales; family Euphorbiaceae; genus Ricinus; species Ricinus communis. The sequence continues at coordinate 23,841 of NW_025963494.1, read as the reverse complement.
CGGAGCCATAGTCAGGGCAGTATTAGTTCTTTCTCCTTTTGATTTCTTATATTTTGCACACTGGGGACAGTGTGTCCTTCAAGTGTGGGGTGGGTGATATTTATCCCATCTCAGTTATTTGTTTATTCTTTGTGCAATTTTTTGTAAAATTTTGAAAATTTTTCACTTTGTTTCGTTGCTCTTACTATTGACTTGCTTTTGAAATACTGTTTATGTCCATGTGATCGGGTAAAACCGATAGTGTTGACTTTTGTAGAAGAATGTAAGATAATTAGTTTGAGTTTTGCACTAAGTTGCTTTGGTTTATTTAATTCTGTTTTGGTGATTTTTGTTTAGAACCTACTCAAAAGCACACTTGTGAGAAATTGAGCCTAAATTGTAAGCATACACTTTATATGCTTGTATTTTTTTCTTGTTGAGAGTGCCAATTACTGTCTTTACTTTTAGAATTTGCTCGGTAATGCTTATGAGGGCCACAATGAGAGTTTAACACTTTGGCATGATAGAGGCACTTAGGTTTTTCATTCTAGCCAAATAGCCTTCATTCGTTTATTGATTCTGTAGATAACCCCATCTTTCAACATTTTCTATCATATTTCATTACCACTTAGTTTTATTCTGCTTTGGGTTATGATTTTGCATATGAGTTGTTTTTATTGGCAATTTTTGTCTTGGGAATAGTGTGGAATCTTATAGCAGCTTTCTTCAATCCAAAAGAAATTCACTCTATTATGTGAATGTTCTTCCCTTATGATTAAATCCAAAAAAAAAAAAAAAAAAAAGAAATAGAAGAATAAGAGGGAAAGGTGATGAAAAGAAAGAAAGTAAGTGAGCTAAACATTTTGACTTGATTCCTATTTCCCACCTTGGACTACTGTCCATTGTTTACCCTTTGTGATCACTGTGGCTTGTGTGCAGGTCATGTATTTCATTGCAAAACACCATAGGTTCAACTCTTACCAAATTTACCTACCCCTACCTAATCCCCATTACAACCCTTATAAAGACCTCTTGACATGGTTGTTGACTCTCCATAAGTGGTAGGAGTAGGATTTAAGAGCAAGCATATAGTAAGTAAGGCAGTAGTTGATGCATTAAGCGATTAAACACTACCCTTTAAACACTTTGAGTGATTTAGAGTGAATCTAGTGAGGAGTTGGTTCTGAATAATTTTGTTGAGAAAGTGTTTTGCGAATTATTGGCATCTTGGTTGTGATACTTGAATTGATTGCTTCATTTCTTTTTGTTTGACTTACACTTGTTAAGGATATGTGCAGGAGCTCTCTAGCTTGTTTGTCAGTTTAAGTGTTGTTCCTTAGTGGTTTATTTTCCTTATTTTACTTTTGATTGCTTGAGGACAAGCAATGAGCTAAGTATGGGGTTATTTGATGTGCGTAAAATACACACATCTAAATGAGGTTTTTAAGATTGATTTTATGGACATTTGGATGTGAATTGGTCCCAACACTCACCCTATGCATTTTTTTATGTGCATTAGGTCCAAAAGAAGTCAAAGGATGATAAAGGGAAGAATTTGAGCATAATTGGACGCTGACGCTGCCGAAACAAGCTAAGTACGATCATGAGGAAGCGGAACAGGGCTGTGTTCGTTTCAACACTTGCCGTGTTCCCAACATGGGCACCAACACGGCCGTGTTGGGTGTCATCAAACATAAAAGAAAAATAAGTTCTTAGGGAGCATGGCCACAGAGAGTAATACGGCCAGGAACACCAAATAGTGTTCCCAACACGGCCAGGAACACGGCCGTATTGGCGGCGACAGAGAGAATTAATTAAAAGAAGGAAGAGAGGAAAGAAAGAAAGGAGAGCGGGGGAGAACGTCCCAAACCCTAACTCTTCTCTCTTTAAAGGTTTTCTGAGCTGAAACCAAGGAAAAAGGAGACTTGGATCAAGGTTTCAATCGGATTCCCTTCAAAGATCGAAGATCGGGCGAGGTTCGTTGATTGGTTTTCAAATCGAGCAAGAGGAACAAGAATCGATTCAATTCAAGCAAGAGGAATTGGGGCTGTTTACTCTCATCCAAGGGTGTAATCGGGTTTTCTCTACCTTTACTTATTGTTGTAATTGAATTCTTGTGGATTTTGATAATGAACATGATTAGCTAGATTGATTAAATCCATTGGGATTTCTTTACTATGTTGGCTCAGTATTATATTGTTGGATTGTTTGGGTTAGTTCTGTATTCTTATTGCTTTCAGTATTAATAAGATAATGCAGTATTCATGAGACGTTGTGAATTGTGTGTTTAGATTGCTTTGTGTGATTGAGAAGTCCATTTGGCAATTGGAATTTTGAATAGGAAGAACTGGTTAATAATCGCTTAGAGATAAGGATAATTAACTATCCGGATTAAGAATTAACAAAGCTTAATAGAGGCGGATTAAAGCTTAATGCTAATTTAAGAATCAATCGTTAGGAAGAGATTCCAATTTTAGGTTATTAGGTTTAGGAATTCGGTTATCTATTGAGAGAAACCGAATTCGGTTAAGAATTCATCCACGAGTACCATAATTAGACTCTCCTGCATTTCCCTTAGAACTTAGCTTGTAGCTATTAGTTAGTTTAGAAATTATTCATCACTCATTTTAGGTAAATATAACAAAGAATAAAGAAGGAACTCTAGGCTTTCACTTTCGTGAGGAATACGACCTTGATACTCGCCATTAGTGCTAGACTGCATCAATTGGTACACTGCCTTAGATTGTAGCTAACACAAGTAGAACACATCAGTAGGCTAAGTCTAAATTAAAACCCCATGGTTTATATGAACCTGTACTTGTCCCTGAAATGCCATAGGTTGACTTATCTATGGATTTTGTGCTTGGATTGCCTAGAACTAGGAAATGTAGAGATAGCATTTTTATTGCTGTGGATTGTTTCAGTAAGATGGCTCATTGATATGCTATTTACGTAGCTACAATCTAAGGCAGTGAACCTATCGATGCATACTAGCACAAATTGTGAGTATCAAGGTCATATTCTCGGGAAAGGGTGAACCTAGACCTACTGTAGCATCTTATGTTATCTAGCTTAATGAAATCAATGAAGTGTTGTTTTATGATTAGTTATGGACAAATAAGTAATTAAATGTCAAATTATCTAAAAGGATTTAGGAAAACTCTCGAAGGAAAAGCAAACCCTTAGGGACCTAAGTTAATTAGATTTTGGTGAAGATAGAGATCAAATTGATTATCAAATTGCAATTACCCGTGGATGAAGTCTTAACTGAATTCGGTCTCCCTCTCGAGATAATCGAATTCCTAAACCTAATAACCTAAAGTTGGAATCTCTTCCTAATGATCGATTATTCGAATAGCAATAAGGTTTAACCCACCTATATTAAGCTTTGTTAATTCTTAATTCGGCTAGTCAATTACCCTTATCTCTAAGTGATTATTAACCAGTTCTTACTATTCAGTTTTCCGATTACTAAACGAATCTCTCAATTACATAAAGCAATCTAAATTCCACAATTCACAATGTCTCATGAATAAAGTGACTTCTCATTAATAATAAAAGCAAGAAGAATCAAGAATTGACAATCAAAATCTCATAACATTAAGATCAATCCACAAACATAGGAACCCCAATTGGGTTCAACAATTTAGCTACTCATACTAATAACCATCACAAAATAAGAATTAAAATCAGAAAAGTAAATTAAAGGCATATACACCCTTCTCTTTCAAGTTGGATGAGAAACCCTAATTTTCCAATTCAAAAAATCATACCCTAGTTTGCCTCTTGAATGCTCCCAAATCTTGTCTTGATCTTCAGATCGATGTTAAAACAAGTGTAATCCTTCCTTCAATTGATAAAATTGATCTCCTAAAGTTGACAATTGAGGTCTAGAAATAAATGAATTGAGTATGTATATTGGAAATCAAGTTAGAAAATCGAACCCTCATTCACCAAATCGATTTTGCCTATATAGTCCCTTCAGTACAGCCGTGGTCAAGCTTGTGCTGGTCAGCATGGGCGAGTCCAAGCCATGCTGAACCTACGCATTCAATTGTGTTGACCTCTTCCAGGCCATGCCTAAGCCGGTGCTGAGCCACCATGGGCCGTGGTGGAGGCCGTGGTGGCTACAGAAACCATGCCAAAATGGCACTTCTAGGGCAGCTTCTTGACAATTCAGCACAGCCGAAGTCCAGGCCGTGCTCAACCCTCAGAATGCTAGTCCTTGCTCAATTTGATGGATTCTGGTCTGTAATTGTGCGTATTTCCCTCGATTGCTGACAATGTCCTTCGATAATGACCTAAAACGTGAAAGGAACCAAAAGACAAGTGATTCTAGCATAAAATGAGATAATTATGCACAAGAATGTAAACAATTGGGCATGTAAATATGTGTAATATGATGCCTATCAAATCACCCCACACTTAAGCTTTTGCTTGTCCTCAAGGAATCAATAACTGAATACATGCACAAGCAACAATCACCCTTTAGAATCCATGCTAAAGTTCACAACTCAACCCTATTCAACATGTAAAGAATGAAACTCAAGTAAATAACAAGTTGTACACCTTTAAGAAAGAACTATAATGATATCATCTCGAAACACAACTTACATAACAAATCAGCATTAAAGACTAAGAACCATTACCTCACAGGATTCCCTCAAATCACTCACAATTTTTACAGGTAAATAAGAAAATTCCCTCAATGCAGCTGCACAAAACCTATTTACCATAAGCTTACTCATAAATCTCATCTTCGCTACCGCGAATAATTGAAACCAAAATCAAAGGGTCTTTTCAAGGGTTGTAATGAGGCTGATGTAAAGGTATGGATATTTGGATAGAAGTGTAAAATATACTGAAAAATTCTACACTTAATTGAACTGAATGCTTTAGGAACTGAGTGCTAAACAATAAAAGCATTCACTAAGCCTTATTTGAAGTAAAAGATGCTTACAAGAGTTAGATTCAGAAGAGCTAAAAGCTAAGAACTAATAAAAAAAAATTTCTTTCTTTCTTCTTCTTTTTTTTGATATATACTATCTATATATATTACAGTAGCTTATGTAAGGGCTGTTGTGGTTATTGACATAAACAATAAGAATGAATATCCAATTTTGGATTGAAAGGAGCATCAAAGAATGACTGAAAAGATTAAGTGAATTAAAAATAATGTTAAGCACTATGATTCTAAAAACATAACACATAATTACTCAATATACAGGGTGAAAGGAAAGATAGATGTAAAGAATGGTGTATGCGTAGTGATTAGGTGTAAATTATGAAGAAAAGGTTATGGCTCAAACTAGCTGACTAATGGAAATAGAGGGTAGGCTTTTGGCTAGATGTGGTGAAATCCTAAGTTGCCCAAATCATCTAATGGTATTCAAAATTCATGTAATCAGCAACAAGCATTATAGAGCAAGTTCTAGAAACGAAAGTAAGTACAACGCACACTCAAACAAGAAAATTCATGAGCATAATGTGCAATGGATGCTCAATTTTTTTGTTCAAAGACTCACATTTGAAGTGGCTAAAATTTGCAATTGGTTCCCAGACTTATCAATTGAATCATCACATAAATTGAATACGAGGTTGACATAATCAGACTTCACATTCAAAGGTTGTAAATTCACAAGGAACTCAAGTAACACCGGTTACCCGGCCAAATTGACATGTTGAATACATTGAATTTGCTTTCAAGAACAGAAGGTAGAGAGGGACAATCAAGTACTAGTGTGTGAATTAAGTCATTTATTACGAAAGAATAAACTAAACTTGAATGTCATGCAAAACCTAGGTCCTAACATCCTAAGCATGGTCCATTATCATTGCTTTTAAACAACTAAGGGAGACCCCACCCCACACTTGAGTATAACACTGTCCACAGTGTTAGAAAGAGTAAAACTGGGTATACATATGACTCGCACATCATAGTTATTGAAGATCATGCTTAGTGTTCATTTCAAAATGGGGAAGAATAGTGTTCTACTAAAATAACTTAACATAAAAGGAAAAATGAAAGGAAATAACATAAGATTAAGCATGCAAAAGGCAAGAAAATAAAATAAAATAAAATAAAGGAAAGAAAATAAAAAGAAAAAGGAAAAAGAAAAGTAGCACAATTTTTTTTTTTGTTTCACTGCTAGGAGTCTGCTGATGGTGTATCCTCACTAGTTGGATCTGCTGGAAGATGAGTAGGGAAAGTTGCTGAAGGAGGGGGCGATGGTGGATCAGGGTCCGTGAAGCATCCTGCTAGATCGAACTCCATTTTATCGATGAGCCGCTGATTTTGTGCTCTAGCGTCCATCATCTTTTTCATCTGCTACACTAGGAAGTCTGTCTGGGTGGCCTGCCTCTCCAACCCGCACATAAGCTGCTGAAGCATACTGTTCAAACCACCAAACTATGCCCTAGACTCCTCTTGAAACTACCCAAACTGAGTATAGTGCTGCTACTGTAGATCACAGACTCGATCTAGTCGGTCAGCCAAAGCACTAATCTGAGCACTCGATGTCCCTGCAGAATAAGACGATAAGGCTCCAGATGGAGGCATAAACACTCTAGCTGGGTTAGGAATCCTAACATCCGGGATCCCAGCCGATAGATCTTGGGCTCCTCTAGCCGCTGCCTCTCTAGCCTACCTGACTATTGTGTTCACAAGCCTGTATTCTATACCATGTAGATGTCTAGTAGCCGTGATCATCTGCATGTTGACCATCTGTTTGATCCCTAGTGGCGTCACGTCACCAATATTTGAAAGCTCTGACAGACAATCGTCCAATGCATCCAATCTCTTGGCTAACCTAGTTACGTACGGGCCAAAACAACAATGCATCTTCTTTTGGGCGTCTATTATAAATGAACGGACTTGTCGAGCTAATAAATATCCCAAGTCCAGCTTCTTCTGATGTTGCATAGCCCAGAGGATGAAGACATCAGTCTGTGTTACCGCTCCAAAACTATCTCCTCTGCCTGTAATGGTGTAAGCTAATAGGGTATGGAGATAGCGGAGATGATCCGAAGGGCTAGACGCCTTAGAACTGCTTGGGTAGTACATTTTCGGCCTAAGTACCAATGAGTCCCACATGGTGTCGTAGGATATTGGGTTGATGTAGAGACATCCTTGATACTCCTCCCCTGAGATCTCCTGTTTAGTCTATAATCCCAAATGCATGCGGAATTGTGGGAATGACATTGAAAACTCCCTTCCCCCAAGTCTGAAATAGACTGCATCAAGCTGATGCCAATTTATGATCTGTTGCTGCAGGAAGAAGGAGCTGAGGAACTCAATTGCAAGCTCATGGTAGGTTGGCTCAATGATGTCAAACAATCACGCATACGGTAAAGTCTCGAACATAGTGCGCACATCCTGAACCAATCCTACTCTTTCCAGGGATACGAAGTCGATGCAACGACCCACCATCACTTGCTTCCATCTCATCACTTGGAATCGACTTTCATTATCTGCATTAGGGAATGTCCACAATGAATGATGACCAGGTGCAGGTAGATTCACAGCTGGTGCTCTTTGAGCTCGGGCTTGTCGGTCTTTGGTGCTAGTGCTCGTGCTAGTTCACAGTCATGGAGGAAGATGTTCCTTCACCACGCGATCGCTTGCTGGTAGCGATGCGTTTTGGTTGCTTTCTTCGGGATTGATCATGGTCCGTCATATTACCTAATGCAATGAATCATTAGTTATTCGTACAAGAAATCAAGTTAATGAGAAATCCTACCGAAAATTAAATAGCATAACAGCTATAATTCGACTAACATAAAACTTTATACTTAATAAAAGACTAAAGCCTCAATCTCCTGCATAAACTAATTAACATATATATTCCAACCTACTTTATCGTGCACCAACTAACGCAACTTTATGCTAACAATTATTCATAATAGAATGCCATAGACAAACTTTATTTTTGCCACCCCACACTTATCATTTTCATAATCGACTTCATAGCAAACATAACAACTAATGTAAATTAAATCTAACTGAGGTCATATTGAAGCAGTGTAACAACGTAAGACTACCAAAACATACTAGCACGTCCTAAATAAAGTATATGCATAAAAGGAAGACCAAATTAAAAACAAATAAAAGCAAAAAGTGAAGAGACGTACTTGGAATTGCTGAGAAAGGTAAGAAGGATGAGAGAAATGGAAGAAAATAACACCTTGGAGCTTAGAAATGGGGTAGCAAATTTTTAAAAGCTTCCCTTTTTATAGGCACCGGGGAATTGACGGCGAGGATAAGTCTTGATCGGGACTCTACCTGTCTTTGAGCCCTTATATTTTAATGATACACCATTTGGCACTGGTGGGGGCACGGCCGTGCTGACCAGCACGGCCTGGTGTTGCTGCCCGTGGTGCCTTCGGAAGCCCTGCTGAATTGGATAAGTTTTCTTTGTGCTTTATGTGTTCTCTCAGCACGGGCTTGACTCTAGCCGTGCTAATGAGCATAGCCTGGTGCTTTAGCCCGTGATGGGCAAGGAAACCGTGGGATTTGATCCTTACGTCTAGTCGTACGGAGAAGAACAAAGAACTTGTGATTTCATTCCTTATCGGTCCCGATATCGTACCTATATTCTGATTTTGTTCGTCTCTTTTGTTCCTCTCTTTCTAATCTTTGTTTAGTATGATGGTTTGGTTCTATTTGGGGAGCATAATCACGAGTTTCGAGTGAAAGCGCGTGTAAGTAGCAAGTATAGGCACAGATCCATTACTTGGACAAAATGTATGGAAATTAAATTAGTTGATCGAGTATTGATATCATTCTCGAATGAAATGAAACCAGTTGATCGAGCATTGATATCATTCTCGAATGATCTCGGTCGAATCTTTTGGAGGAAGGAGGGAATGACAAGAATCGAGACATGCCCAAATTCAGGACTTGGACCATTGGGATCTCCCTCATTCCTTGTTCCTCTCGCACGAGGACTCCTGATGGCACAAAGATTAGCATAAAGAATCATGAGAAGGCAGTTGACAATCTTGGCCAGTGGTGTTGATGCTTTGCTTGATTACCAAGAGGACGAGACATAAATCCACGCGCGAAAGGTAGAAATCATGTTATTTTTGAATAATCCAAGCATAATACAAGTAGGAACGCGACCGTTTTGATGTCTGGGACACATACAATAAAGTAATTTGGGTCGAAGTATTATTAGGTCTGGCCACCCAAATTTCTCCTTATTTTTATTAAGCTGGATCACAGAGTCTAGTACTATGGTTGATCAGTCAACTCCTCTATGGTTCTTGATTTGAGCTTAGTTTATTCATCTTTCTTTATTTATTAATTCATATTTAGCTTCTAGTTTCTTTTTCTTATGGAATGAGGGATTTCGCACCATAAAAAATGCATGCAACCGAATACTTGAGGCTAATGAGCATACTATTTCAGTTTTCTACCTTATGGGATATCAAGTTATGGGTTCTTTCAAGAACTTTGTGAGCTAATCACAAGTCGCCCTTGCAAACATGGACTTATAGCTTGCGTCCTTCCATTCTTTAGTGTTCTTTGTCTACCCTAGTGTCTAAATCAATTCGATTTGATCCTTACACCCAATCATATGGAGAAGATCAAAGAACTTGCGATTTCTTTCCTTTCTTTTATGCCTCTCTTTATAATCTTTGTTTAGTATAATGGTTTTGTTCTATTTGGGGAGCATAAGCATGAGTGTCGAGTGAAAGCGCGTGTAAGCGGCAAGCATAGACACAGATCCATTGCTTGGACAAATGTAAAGAAATTAAATTAGTTATTCGAGTATTGATATCATTCTTGAATGAAATAAAATCAGTTGATCAAGCATTGATATCATTCTCGAATGATCTCGGTCGAATCTTTTGGAGGAAGGAGGAAACGACGGAATCGAGGCACACCCAAATTCAGACTTGGACCATTGGAATCTCCATCATTCCTTATTCCTCTTGGCACGAGGTGATGCGCACCTTGACAACTTGTGATAATACCAAACACGCAGAATTGGAATAAGATGTCCAAGAAAGCTAACTCTAAACTTTAATGACCTCGACCCAAAGATAACTTGTATATTGAACCTTGGTATAAGAAAGATTGTTGAGGCCACATTCAAGAAAGGTAGAAGGTGAGTGATAAGTTGATGTTGAATGCCACAAGCACAAGTTCTTGATAAGTTCGAAGTTCTTCCAAAGAATCAAGCAAGAATGATTCTCACAAATATGTTTAACTCAAAATATTCATTTTCACCTTGAATAATGTGGCTACACTTAGTTTATATAGAGAACACAATAAACATAATTCCTAAATAGCATAAGGGAATTAAACTAATTAGGAATTAACTAAATTAGAAGCTAAATAAAAGTTTTCTATATGACAAAATAAGAAGATTGGTTGAATAAATAACCTTCACTAAAGAAGACTTGACTAATCAATTAAAGATATTTTCCTAAATAAGGAGATTTGTTGCTGCCCATTTAGCTTTCTCTTTAAAAGAGTGGCACCTATTAGATTTAGCGCACGCATAAGAGGCACCTAGCTTGGTTTTCTCTTTAAGCTTATTTTCCTTGTTTCCTCTTGAAGAAAATTCGTCCCCCCCTTTGTCTTATGAATATTTTGGCCCATTAAACTAGCTTTTCTCAAGGCCCATCATGTTGAATTAGCTTATCGAATAAGCCCATTTAAGGACTCCTTCATTCTCTTAGCCCTAGCTCTTATAATTAGAGCTCCTTTGAACTTGTACTTGGACTTGGAGTAGAATTTGACCCTTGACTTGGAGTAGGATCATGACTTGGCTTTGACTCTTGATTTGCATTACAAGGACTCCTGATGGCACAAGGATTAGCATAAAGAATCATGAGAAAGCACTTAACAAGCTTGGCCAGTGGCCTTGATGCTTTGCTTGATCATCAAGCGGGATGAGATGTAGATCCACGTGTAAAAGGTAGAAGTCATATTGTTTTCGATTAATCCAAGCATAATACAAGCAGAAATGCGACTGTTTTAATGTCTAGGATGCATAGAATGAAGTAATTTGGGTCGGAGTGTTATTAGGTAGGCCCACACGAATATCTACTTGTTTTTGTTAAGATGGCTCATAGAATCTAGGACTACGGTTGACCAGTCAACTCCTCTCTGGTTCTTGATTTGACTTTAGTTTATTCATCTTTCTTTATTTATTAATTCGTATTTAGCTTATAGTTTCTTTTTCTTATGGAATGAGTGATTTGGCACTATAAAAACCGTATTCAACCGAATATTTGAGGGTAATGAGCATACTATTTCAGTATTTTACCTAGTGGGAGATACAAAACATAGACTTATCGCTCGCGTCATTCCTTTCTTTTGCATTTTTTGTCTACCCTAGTGTCTAAATCAATTCGATTTGATCCTTACGGCCAGCCGTACAGATAAGAACAAAGAACTTACAATTTCTTTCCTTTCTTTTATGCCTCTCTTCTAATCTTTGTTTAATATGATGGGTTGGTTTTATTTGGTGAGCATAAGCACGAGTGTCGCGTGAAAGCACGAGTAAGCGGTAAGCATAGGCACAGATCCATTGCTTGGAAAATTGTAAGAAATCAGTTGATGGAGCATTGATATCATTCTTGAATGATCTTCATCGAATCTTTTAGAGGGGCACCAAATTTCGGACATGGACCATTGGGATCTCCATCATTCCTTATTCCTCTCGACATGAGGACTCCTGATGGCACAAAGATTAGCATAAGGAATTATGAGAAGGCAGTTGACAAGCTTGGACGGTGGCGTTGATGCGTTGCTTGATCATCAAGAGGGAGGACACGTAAATCCACGCACGAAAGGGAGAAATCATGTTGTTTTCGATTAATCCAAGTGTAATAATAGTAGGAATGCGATCGTTATGATGTCTGGGATGCATACAATGAAGTAATTTATGTAAGAGTGTTATTAGCAAGGCCGACACGAATTTCTCCTTGTTTTCGTTAAGCTGGCTCATAAAATCTAGGACTACTGTTGACAAGTCAACTCCTCTCTTGTTCTTGATTTGAATTTAGTTTATTCATCTTTCTTTATTTATTAATTCATATTTAGCTTCTAGTTTCTTTCTCTTATGGAATGAGGGATTTCGCACCATAAAAACCACATGCAACCGAATACTTGAGGCTAATGAGCATCCCAATTCAGTTTTCTACATTGTGGGAAATAAAAAACATAGACTTATCTGATATGAATCAAGGCTGCCATGAGATTCCATTGCAAAGGCATGCACCAAAAGGTCCAAAATGGAAATGCAACTCATGCATGAAAACAAGAGTCCAACCTTATTGATGCAATAAAGACAAGAATTACAAATGATCCTTTAAGCTTTCAAGGAGGTCTGATGACAAGATCCAAGTCCAAAAGGATGCAAGAAGCTTTGTTGGGCTTAATTAAAGACATTTGGAGTGTTCGAACACAACAAGGCTCAACCCAAGATTTAGGATTGCAAAAAGGATCCAAAATCATCAATTTAGTGCAATAAGTTTGGGCTGAATTCATAGGTCCAATAAGATTCATTTGAAGCCTTTTTATTTTCATTTTTATTAGGTTTTTCTTAAGTTATGGTGTGATTAGTTGTCTTTTAAAGTTACAAAATGGATGCACATAATTAGTCATAATTTGGAGTTACAAAAAGGATGCATAGAATTAGTTGTCATTTGGGAGTTACAAAATGAGTGACATCAATGTAAAAACAGCCACTTTTAATAAGTTTTAAGGGGAATTAAAGGGAGAAACGTGGGGAAGCTCAAAAGACATCCATTTAGGTTTCTTTGTCTTGTCTTGGCTATAAATATCAAAGCCAAATGCATTTGTAGATATAGAATTTTGAATGATCATCTTTGTTTGCTCTTTGTGAGTGTTTTTGCTTAAGTTCTTGTATGAACTTTGAACTTATCAAGCTATTTTTAGTTTGTGGCGTTCTCTAACCAAAATCTTGTGTTTGATTCATAACTTATCAAATCATACTTGGTTTGTGGCGTTTGGAGTTGAATTCAAGTGCTAGTTTCATTGTTTGAACTAGTTTTTTTTCCTAACTTCACTTGAGGAGATCCTTGGGTTTTGGAATCATCTTGATTGGAGGGTGTTTTCTTGCATTCCATATGTATCGTAACTCATTAGTTATTGGGGTGTATGGTTGCTAAGATGATGATTTCCTATCATTATCTCTCGCGTCCTTCCTTTCTTTTGTGTTCTTTGTTTACCCTAGTGTCTAAATCAAATGGATTTGAACCTTACGCCCACCCGTAATGAGAATAATAAAGATCTTGCGATTTCTTTCCTTATTGGACCCAAAATAGTACCTATGTTCTAATTCTGTTCGTTTTTTTGTGCCGCTCTTTGTAATCTTTGTTTAATATGATGGTTTGGTTCTATTTGGAGAGCATAAGCACGAGTGTCGAGTGAAAGCGCGTGTAAGTAGCAAGCAGAGGCACAAATTCATTGCTTAGACAAATGCAAGGAAATTAAATTAGTTGATCGAGTATTGATATCATTCTTGAATGAAATGAAATCAATTGATCATTCTCAAGTGATCTCATTCGAACCTTTTGGAGGAAGGAGGGAACGACGAGAATCGAGGCACGCCTACATTCAAAACTTGGGCCACTGGATCTCCATCATTCCTTGTTCCTCTCGGCATGAGGACTCTTGATGGCATAAGGATTAGCGTAAATAATCATGAGAAGGCAGTTGACAAGCATGGCCTGTGGCGTTGATGCTTTGCTTGATCATCAAGTGGGACGAGGTGTAAATCCATGCATGAAAGGGAGAAATCATGTTGTTTTTGAATAATCCAAGCATAATACAAGTAGGAACACGTGCATTTTCATGTCTGCGACGCATACGATGAAGTAATTTTGGTGGGTTGGTTTTATTTGGGGAGCATAAGCACGAGTGTCGAGTGAAGGAGCGTGTAAGCGACAAGCATAGGCACACATCCATTGCTTGGACAAATGCAAGGAAATTAAATTAGTTGAACGAGTATTGATATCATTCTCGAGTGAAATAAAATCAGTTGATCGTGTATTGTTATCATTCTCGAATGATCTCGGTCGAGTCTTTTGGAGGAAGGAGTGTACGACGAGAATCAAGGCGTGCCTAAATTCAAGACATGGACAATTGGGATCTCCATCATTCATTAGCATAAGGAATCATGAGAAGGTAGTCGACAAGCTTGGCCGGTGGCGTTGAAGCTTTGCTTGATCATCAAGCGGAGTGAGACGTAAATCCATGTGCGAAAGGAAGAAATCATGTTGTTTTCAATTAATCCAAGCGTAATACAAGCAGGACCATGACCGGTTTGATGTCTGGGACGCATACAATGAAGTAATTTAGGTCGAAGTGTTATTAGGTAGGCCCATACCAATTTCTCCTTGTTTTCATTAAGTTGGCTCACAGAATCTAGGACTACGGTTGACCAGTCAACTCCTCTCTAGTTATTGATTTGACTTTAGTTTATTCATCTTTCTTTATTTATTAATTCATTTTTAGTTTCTAGTTTCCTTTTCTTATGGAATGAGGGATTTCGCACCATAAAAACTGCATGCAGCTGAATACCTGAGGCTAATGAGCATATTATTTCAGCTTTCTACCTTGTCGGAAATCAAGTTACGGGTACTTTCAAGAACTTTGCATGCAAATCATGAGCCGCCCTTGGACAAAATAGACCTATCGCTCGCGTCCTTCCTTTCTTTGTGTGTTCTTAGTCTACCCTAGTGTCTAAATAAATTCGATTTGACCCTTACGCACACCCGTACGGAGAAGAACAACGAACTTGCATTTTCTTTCCTTATCGGACCCAATATCATACCTATGTTCTGATTTTGTTCGTCTCTTTGTACCTCTCTTTCTAATCTTTGTTTAGTATGACGGTTTGATTCTATTTGGGGAGCATAAGCACGAGTGTCGAGTGAAAGCACGTGTAAGCGACAATCATAGGCATATATTTATTGCTTGGAGAAATGCAAGGAAATTGAATTAGTTGATCGAGTATTGATATCATTCTTGAATGAAATGAAATAAGTTGTACAAGCATTGATATCATTCTCGAATGATCTCGGTTGGATTTTTTGGAAGAAGGAGTGAACGACATGGATCGAAGCACGTCCAAATTGAGGGCTTGGACGATTGGGATCTCCATCATTCCTTATTCCTCTCGGCATGAGAACTCTTGATGGCACAAGGATTAGCATAAGGAATCATGAGAAGGTAGTTGACAAGCTTGGCCGGTGGTGTTGATGGTTTGCTTGATCATCAAGCAAGACGAAACGTAAATCCACGCGCTAAAGGGAGAAATCATGTTTTTTTCATTAATCCTAGCGTAGTACAAGTAGGAACATGACCGTTTTGATGTCTGGGTTGCATATAAAGAAGTAATTTGGGTCGGAGTGTTATTAGGTAGGCCCATACGAGTTTCTCCTTATTTTCGTTAGGCTGGCTCACAGAATCTAGGACTATGGTTGACCAGTCAACTCCTCTTTATTACTTGATTTGACTTTAGTTTATTCATCTTTCTTTATTTATTAATTCATAATTAGCTTGTAGTTTCTTTTTCTTATGGAATGAGGGATTTTGCACTATAAAAACCGCATGCAACCGAATACTTGAGGCTAATGAGCATACTATGTTAGTTTTCTACCTTGTGGGAAATCAAGTTATGGGTTCTTTCAAGAACTTTGTAAGCTAATCACGGCTCGCCCTTGGGAAAAATAGACTAATGGTTCGCGTCCTTCCTTTCTTTTGTGTTCTTTGTCTACTCTAGTGTCTAAATCAATTCGATTTGATCGTTACCTCCAGTCGTATGGAAAAGAACAAATGTCACTATCCGATCTGTGGGCCCGTGATCGGCACTAGGGAATGGGTAGGCTTAAGGCCACCAAATCCCGTAGTAAGCCTAACTATTCACTAACTCAATCAAATTAAAATACAAACTCAACCCAAAGCACTATTTTCATAATTAATCTTAAATCAACAGTACTATAAATTATATTTGGTCCGCCAACATAGTTAGGCGAGACTTGAACTTATATAAAATTACAAACTGATAAGTTCAAAATTTCTACTGCGGAGAATCTAAAGTTTTACAAGCCAAACATACCAAAATCAATTACATCAACCCGATGATGAAGGAGTCGGGCTACTAGATAAGAACTACAGGAAGACTAACAATCACCTGAAAAACATTGAAATTAAGACTGTCAGTCTCGAGAGTGAGTTAAAATCATATATCCCAAAAACGAATATAAACACTTCAATAAAATATTTACTTAATTAAAAATAAAAATACATGTCATGCTATACTTCTGCAAAATAAAACAAAATAAATTTTTATTTCATACCATGGGAGGAATGACCTCAACAAAACCTTAAACCCAACACTAACATCTCGACTCTCTCATTCTAACAGAACTGGCGACTAGAGATCGAAGCACGACCAGGGTCCTTAACTCCAGTCCGATCACTTAATTATCACTATCAATCTTAGCCTTTTGGCTCTCTCACTCCAATAAGACTGGCGCCCAGAGAATGAAGCTCGACCAGGGTCCTTGAGTCCAGTGTGGTCACTTAGGTTTCCAAATAAGCCGGCTCTCAGAGAGCAATGCTCGACGAGGGACCTTTACTCCGGCAAACTCACTCTACTCAGCCCAGAGAGCAATGCTCGACCACGGCAAGTCCTAAATTTACCTTTAAAATTTATAAACCTTTACCCCTTATTTTTGTCTTTGATTCATACCGGTGCACACGCGGTTCTGATGCAACCCATCAGGTGGCATGTTCTACTGTCGTCCCATCCCGAGTCAACACGAAATCAATAAAATCAATAATGCAGAAAATGAAACATATATAAACAGTAAATAACTAAATAATTAAAATATTAATCATTTCATCAGAGATATCACGTAAAAATCTTAGCATGACACACGTAAGCAGATATATGACTTTAACTCACAGATCTGACGACCTCCTAGCTCACTCCGATGCCTCGTGTGGAGTGAGCAGAACTGAAGGATTTTCTAATCACGGAAAATAATTTAATCAATAACATTGAAACATTTGACAATTAATCTTAGGTCTAGACTCCTAAGACTGACTGTCTAAGAATCTCAACTCGAAAGAATCCTACCGAAATTTCGGTAGAACCTCCCCTAAATTACGGACATTTATTCCCCCTATAACGGGTCCAGGACCTGCCAGAAAACACTTCAAATATTTCAACAATTTATTTTAACGGGAGTCGGGTCCCCAAGACTTCACCATTTTTCCGACTCTGCCACACATCACAAATCACGACTAATGGCAGACAGTCCGACAATTAATTATTTTAACTCACAATATTTTTCTAATGCTCAAAACAAATCAATAAACATATAAATTTTACCAATGAATTCTAAAATCAACGGGCCAGAGAATTACCGAGATGCTTGATCACTCGGTTGACTCACCTTAAGTCGCCGAAGTCCGATCGACGATCCGAGTGTGCCTACGGACTCAAGACAACGCGTTGATGACGGTCCCAGCTTTCGATCTTCTGATCTGACTCCCAATCAACTGGAGAGATTTACAGACGATCTCGGCCGTGGATTTCTATATGGAGTCTGATCGCCCCGAAACCATTGCCATTGGAAAGCTTGAGCTGAGGGGAGTCTGGATATGTCCTTCGATCAGCCAAAGCTCGCCGGAGCTCACCGGAAAAGCCAGAAAACGCGGTTACCCTAACTTTTCTCACCTCACCGGATCTTCTAATTCCGGACACCAATTGCGTCGCCATTACTCCCAAAAGGAAGCCCACTCTCCGGCAAGCCGATCGCCACCCTTGGTCCCACCGGACAAGCCATGAACGGCGCCAGACAGTTGCCTCTTCTTTCCCCCTTTTCTTTTTTTTTCTCTCACTGCACTGACGCCGGCTCACGGCCTACCACGGATGGTCGTAGCTGGAGCCCCCCTCTTCTCTCTCTCTCTTCCCCCCGACATCGATTTTCTTCTTCTTCTTCTTCTTCTTCTTCTCTTTCTTTTCTTTCTTTTCTTCCTATCGATATTTGGTCCATGAACTTTTCTTCTTCACCATTTAGTCCCTCAACTTTTTTAATTACTAACAATTTCGTCCAACAAAATTTCTGATTAATACTTAAACTTTTCTTTAGCTTTTCAATTAAACCCCTAACTATTTAATTTGGGCCAAATTATAATTATTGAAAATATATAATTACTTATTTACCCTTCCTTTTAAATGTAAAATTACCAAAAAACCCTTGCCGACATATTTAATTACAAAAATACCAAACATACAAATTTTCATTAAAACCGCATAATATTAATAGAATTATATTTTAAATCCTTATTCCAAAATAAATTTCCATTTAATCCTAACACACAATTAATTTAATTAATCAATTTGTTAAATATTTCTCAATTAAAATTAACACCATTTGTTAATTTAAATTTATTATTCCCCGATAATTCTTTTATAAAAATAAAATTTACTAATTCTTTTATAATTCTCAAATATAGAATTTTAATTCATATATTCATTTTGGGGAAAATTGAATGACCAAAAATATAATTTATTTCTCAAAGAATTTACTTAATTAATTTCTTAAAAATCAAACTAATTGGATATAGAAAACAACTCCTTTATTTGTATAGCATTAAGATTCCATTTAAATCATTCCAATTTAAACCAAATAAAACTAAAGTAAAATTAATTTAAATAAAAACTCATATATTAATTATTATTAATATTATCATTATTAAAAGAAAATTTCGAGTATTACATTATCTCCCCCTTAAGAAAAATTTGTCTTCGAATTTTAAAAAATAAAGGCTCACACTAAGACTAAAACTAACGAGAACAGGAACCCCTCATCTCTAGCTCGGCTTCTCAGGTACGTTCCTCGGCAGAAATATTCAACCACAAGACCCATCGATAAAACCCTTGAGCAAAACTGGCGAACCTGAGAATCCATGATCTTGACATACTGCTCCTCGGAAGTCAAATCTTCACTTACTTCCACACACCGAGGTTGCAACACAAGCGAAATATAAAAAATACACTTTTATTTAGGGAGCATAAGCACGAGTGTCGGGTGAAAGGGCGTATAAGCGGCAAGCATAGGCACAAATCCATTAATGGAAAAATGCGAGGAAATTAAAATAGTTGATCGAGTTCTGATATCATTCTCGAATTAGATGAAATAAGTGGATCGAGCATTGATATCATTCTCGAATGATCTCGGGCAAATCTTTTGGAGGAAGGAGGGAACGACGAGAATCGAGGCACGCACAAATTCAAGACTTGGACCATTGGGATCTCCATCATTCCTTGTTGCCCTCGGCACGAGGACTCCTGATGGCACAAGGATTAGCATAAAGAATCATGAAAAGGCAGTTGACAAGCTTACCCGGTGACGTTGATGCGTCGCTTGATCATCAAGCGGGATGAGACGTAAATCCACGCACGAAAGGGGAGAAATCATGTTATTTTCGATTGATCCAAGCGCAATACAAGCAGGAACGCGAAAATGTTTGAGACGCAT
This sequence comes from Ricinus communis, assembly GCF_019578655.1. Lineage (NCBI taxonomy): Eukaryota > Viridiplantae > Streptophyta > Magnoliopsida > Malpighiales > Euphorbiaceae > Ricinus > Ricinus communis. The sequence continues at coordinate 4,323 of NW_025963494.1, read as the reverse complement.
ACAATTATGTCATTTGGGTCGGAGTGTTATTAGATAGGCCCACTATGGTTGGCTCATAGAATCTAGGACTATGGTTGACCAGTCAACTCCTCTCTGGTTCTTGGTTTTTTCATCTTTCTTTCTTTATTAATTCGTATTTAGCTTCTAGTTTCTTTTTTCTTATGGGAATGAGGGATTTCGCACCATAAAAACCGCATGGAACTGAATATTTAAGGCTGATGAGCATACTATTTCAGTTTTCTACCTTGTGGGAAATAAAAAACATAGACTTATCGCTCGTGTCCATCCTTTCTTTTGTGTTCTTTGTCTATCTTAGTGTTTAAATCAACTCGATTTGATCCTTACGCCCAGCCGTACGGAGAAGAACAAAGAACTTACGATTTCTTTCCTTATCAGACCCGAAATCATACCTATATTATGATTTTTCATTTCTTTTGTGCTGCTCTTTCTAATCTTTATTTAGTATGATGGTTTGCTTCTATTTGGGGATCATAAGCATGAGTGTCGAGTGAAAGCGCGTCTAAGTGGCAAGCGTAGGCACATATCCATTGCTTAGACAAATGCAAGGAAATTAAATTAGTTGACCGAGTATTGATATCATTCTCGAATGAAATGAAATCAGTTGATCGAGCATTTATATCATTCTCGAATGATCTTGGTCGAATCTTTTGGAGGAAGGAGTGAATGACGAGAGTCGAGGCACTCCCAAACTCAAGACTTGGACCATTGGAATCTCCATCATTCGTTATTCCTTTCGGCACGAGGACTCCTGATGGCACAAGGATTAGCATAAAGAATTATGAGAAGGCAGTTGACAAGCTTGGCCGGTGGCGTTGATGCTTTAGTTGATCATCAACCGAGACGAGACCTAAATCCACGCGCCAAAGGGATAAATCATGTTGTTTTCAATTAATCCAAGTATAATACAAGTAGGAACGCGACCATTTTGATGTTTGGGACGCATACAATGAAGGAATTTAGGAATAAATTAATAAAATTAATATTAAATATAAATAAAAAATAAATAAAAGAAGAATTGAAATTCAATTTCTTGATCTGTATCTTCAGTTTTTGGAAACTTATAAAGTTCTTCTGTTAAGCCCTAATCAATGAACCTATAAAATCCTTCAAATTGTATCTGATTCAATCCAGGTATTATAGACATTCCCTCATTTCCATCCCCGAGCATACTAGTGTTTCCGGCTTCATACAGGCGAGTTGCAGCCTGCAATCTGAACTGAGGACGAGTTTTTGGAGTTAGCTCACCCTTGCGGGATTGCAACCCTTTGTCCCGGCCATTGTAGCATATGTGTCGCCTAGGGCATAAAGGGCATGATGACTTGACGTCATCCTCACCTTCCTGAGGCTTATCACCGACAGTCTGCTCAGGGTTCCAAACTCAACAGTGACAACTAAACACGAGGGTTGCACTCATTGTGGGACTTAACCCAACACCTTATGGCACGAGCTGACGACAGCCATGCACCACCTGTGTCCGTGTTCCTGAAGGCATCCCTCTCTTTTAAGAGGATTCATGACATGTCAAGCCCTTGTAAGGTTCTTCACTTTGCATCGAATCAAATCTTATGCTCCACCACTTGTGTGGGCCCCCATCAATTCCTTTGAGTTTCATTCTTGCTAACGTACTCCCTAGGCGGGATACTTAACACGTTAGCTACAGCACTGTACGGGTCGATACGCACAACGTCCAGTATCCATCGTTTACAGCTAGGACTATTGGGGTATTTAATCCCATTCATTCCCCTAGCTTTCATCTCTTAGTGTCAGTATCGGCCCAGCAGAGTGCTTTCACCGTTGGTGTTCTTTCCGATCTCTACGCATTTCACTGCTCCACCGGAAATTCCCTCTGCCCTTACTGTACTCCATCTTGGCAGTTTCCACTGCATGTCCATGGTTGAGCCCTGGGATTTGACGGCGGACTTAAAAAGCCACCTACATATGCTTTATGGCCAATCATTCCAGATAACGCTTGCATCCTCTGTATTACCACGGCTTGTCCTTATCAATACATAAATGTATGACTCCCCAGGAATTTCAATTGCGCTTATATTAATCACTGTAGGAATTGGGTTCAAGCTTTCCCCAGCCCCTTCTCATTAATGGATTCTTGACATATACGAAGGAGTGCGATTCATTCGAAAAATTCCTACCTCTCTATCTTTGAGATGCTTGGATTTTTTAAAATTCCATAGACATGCAGAAGAGAAATGCTATCCTCACTCAGACCAAGACATAACTTTTACTTGATCAAATAACAATTAAGGTGATGTAGGGTCAAGAACAACGAATCTCTTTATGATAAACATATTCATTTTGCAAACTCGTTATTATGGGTAGCTCCTACAAAAGATCGGACTAATAACGTATACAATACTTAAATTCAAAATGTAGATGCTACATAGTTGGTTCTCATCCTTCAGAGACTACGACTGTAATAGGAGCATCTATCAACAAAAGGATCACCCTAAGATGATCATCTCATGGCTATTGAGAACGAATCAAATCAGATGGCTCTATATCTCAATCTTTCTGACTTGCTCCTACAGAACCAAGAGGTCGAAAAGATCCATATAGGGGATCCTCCAATTGAGAAGATCCATTGACCTGAGATGAAGAGAGGGGTCTATCTATTTTATTTAGTTATTTATTTAGTTATTCAGTTAAACCAATGATTCGTTATTGGAGCAGATAGCAACAACTGCCATTTCATCCAACATACGTATTTTTGATTTTTCAGTGGACTTACATCTTTTATTAATGGGAATTTTTTAATGTCGTGAGTAATAGTTCTGGTTGCTCACTGTTTAAGAATTCTTATTTAGGCAGTTCATACCATCCATACATAATGTTTTGATCTAAGATTTCAATTCTTCCATGTTTCAACAGTAACATATTGTTCCATGTCCAAAATATGGAAGAAACAGGTGTTTCCACGACTCTACCATCCAGTCAATTCTGTTCCACTTAATCCCTATTTCACGACCATATATCTTTCAGGCTAAGGAATAGGAAACCTTTCTCCTATTACATGAATCTAATTTTCATTTCATCTCAGAAAAGCCATCTTTTTCTCAACAATGCCTTTGTCATTTGATCCAATAACGTTCCGTTAGATTGGAACAGATTTGATAAATACTGATAACTCTCGGATAGAGTATTCGAATGGAAAAATCCAATAGATAATGAACTATTGGTTCTAAGCCATCTCTGGCGATGAATCAACAATTCGAAGGGCGTTTCTTGCGTATTCTTGATAAACCAGCATTTATATAAAGATGTAGGAGGATCCGTTTGGGAAGTAAGAAGCCCCTTTGACATCTCTTCATCTGCAAAGAATTCTCAATGTGAAAACACAAAGACAAGGGGCTGAACATTGAATAGGAAAAAGAGTGGATCTGCAGGGTCCCAAATGATTGGCTTATTTGAAAAAAGCCGGAGTGTTATTAGGTAAGCCCACATGAATATCTCTTTGTTTTCGTTAAGCTGGCTTATAGAATCTAGGACTACGGTTGACCAGTCAGCTCCTCTTTAGTTCTTGATTTGACTTTAGTTTATTCATCTTTATTTATTTATTAATTCGTATTTAGCTTCTAGTTTCCTTTTCTTATGGAATGAGGGATCTCGCAACCTTAAAACCGCATGCAACCAAATAATCGAGGCTAATGAGCATACTATTTCAGTTCTCTACCTTGTCGGAAATAAAAAACATAGACTTATCGCTCGTCCTTCCTTTCTTTTGTGTTCTTTGTCTACCTAGTCTCTAAATCAATTCGATTTGATCCTTATGCCCAGCCATATGGAGAAGAATAAAGAACTTGCGATTTCTTTCCTTATCGGACCCAAAATCGTACCTATGTTCTTATTTTGTTCATTTTTTATGCCGCGCTTTCTAATCTTTGTTTAGTAATGATGGTTTGCTTCTATTTAGGGAGCATAAGCACGAGTGTCGAGTGAAAGCGCGTCTAAGTGGCAAGCATAGGCACATATTCATTGCTTGGACAAATGCAAGGAAATTAAATTAGTTGATCGAGTATTGATATCATTCTCGAATGAAATGAAATCAGTTGATCGAGCATTGATATCATTCTCGAATGATCTTGGTCAAATCTTTTGGAGGAAGGAGTGAACGAAGAGAGTCAAGGCACGCCCAAACTCAAGACTTGGACCATTGGGATCTCCATCATTCCTTATTCCTCTCAGCATGAGGACTCCTGATGGCACAAGGATTAGCATAAGGAATCATGAGAAGGCAGTCGACAAGCTTGGCTACTGGCGTTGATGCTCTGCTTGATAATCAAATGA
>NW_025963493.1:0-25000 GCF_019578655.1 Ricinus communis | reverse complement strand
TACTTTAGTAAAAAGCTAAACGGGGCACCCTTGAGGTATCCAACTTATGATAAGGAGACGTATATAATAGTGAGAGCTTTGCAAACATGGCGAAGCAAACTCTAACATCAAATGATAGGAAATCATCATCTTAGCAACCGTACACCCTAATAATTATTTAGTTATGATACATATGGAATACTTGAAAATATCCTCCAATCAAGATGATTCTGAAACCCAAGGATCTCCTCAAGTGAAGTTAGGGAAAACTAGTTCTAACAAACTCTAACGCCATAAACCAAGTATAACTTGATAAGTTAAGAATCAAACACAAGATTTTGGTTAGACAATGCCACAAACTAAAAATAGTTTGATAAGTTCAAAGTTCATGCAAGAACTTAAGAAAAAACACTCACAAAGAGCAAATAAAGATTATAATTCATCAAATTGATCTTAATAAATGAATTTGCCTTTGATATTTATAGCCAAAACAAGACAAAGAACCCTATATGAATGTCTTTTAAGCTTTCCCACATTTTCTGCATTAAAACTCATTAAAAGTGGTTATTTTTACATTGATGGTACTTATTTTGTAAATCAGTACTCATTTTGTAAATCCCAAATGACAAATAATAATATGCATCCATTTTTTTAACTCCAAATTATAACTAATCATGTTCATCCATTGCGTAACTCCAAATGATAACTAATCACACCCTAACTTAAGAAAACCTAATAAAATTGAAAATAACCAGTCTTCAAAAGAATTATATTAGACCTTTGAGTTCAACCCAAACTTATTGCACTAAATTTATGATTTTGGTCCCTTTTTGCAATCCTAAGCCTTAGGCTGACCCTTGTTGTGTTTGAACACTCCAAGTATCTTTAATTAGGCCAAATAAAGCTTCTGGCATCCTTTTGGACTTGGAAAACCTAAAGGTTCATTTATAGTTCTTGTCTTTGTTGCAACATTCCCTCTCTCATCATAAGGGTTCGTCCTCGAATCAGCCTCATTGTCAACTTCATCACCTACATTAAATAAAGAAAGATCAACAACATTGAAAGAAGCACTCGCATTGCCATACTCACTTGGCAAATCTAGCTTGTAGGTATTATCATTAATTCTTTCAAGGACTCGGAATGGCCCATCCCCTCTTATCATTAACTTAAACTTCCTTTGGCTTGGAAATCTTTCGTCCCTCAAATGCACCCAAATCCAATCACCCGACTCAAATACAACTCTCTTTCTCCCCTTATTATGTTGCTTTTCATATTGTTGATTTCTTTTCTCTATTTGAGCATGCACCTTCTCATGTAAGCTTTTAACAAATTCAGCTTTCTGCTTGCCTTCAAAATTAGCCTTATCAATGGATAATGGCAGTAAAACTATAGGAGTTAATGAATTGAACCCATATACACTCTTAAAAGGTGAATAATTTGTTATAGAATGAATACTCCTATTTATGCAAACTCAACATGTGGCAAACATTCTTCCCAATACTTTAAATTTTTTTGAATTATTGTCATTAATACTTATGAGAAAGTTCTATTAACCACCTCTGTTTTTCTATCCATTTGTGGATGACAAATTATTGAGAATAGAAGCTTTTTTCCCAATTTTCCCCAAAGTGTCTTCCAAAAGTGGCTAAGGAGCTTGACATCTCTATCACTAACAATTGTCCTTGGAACTCCATGCAATCTAACAATTTCTTTGAAGAACAACCTCACAATATGAGTTGCATCATCTATCTTGTAGCATTCAATGAAATGTGCAATTTTGCTAAACCTATCAACAACAACAAAAATAGAATCTTCCCTCCCCTTCACTTAGGTAATCCTAAAACAAAGTCCATAGAAATGCCTACCCAAGGTTCATTAGGTATGGAAAGTGGAGTATACAACCCATGAGGCATCACTTTAGTCCATAGAAATGCCTACCCAAGTGATGCATCTCTCACATATTTTTTCAACATCTATTTTCATTTATGGCCAAAAGAAATGTTTACTTTAAACAGCTAAAGTCTTTCTCACTCCAAAATGTCCCATCAAACCCCTACCATGTGCCTCCCTCACAAGCAACTCTCTTAAAGAATATTGAGACACGTATAACTTATTTTCTTTAAAAAGAAAACCATAATTTCTATAGAACTTGTCAAAATCCCCTCTCTTACATGCCCCATATACATTAGCAAAATCATGATCTAGATTATATAATTCCTTAATAAACTCAAAACCTAATAATTTTGCATTAAGTGTAGAAATTAGAGCATACCTTCTAGATAGAGCATCGCAATGAGATTCTCTTTACCTTGTTTATACTCGATGATGTATGGAAAGGACTCAATAAATTCCACTCATTTAGCATGCCTACGGCTTAGCTTCCCTTGTCCTTTGAGATATTTCAAAGACTCGTGATTGGTGTGTATAATGAATTCCTTATACCAAAAATAATACTGCCATGTCTCTAAAACTCTTACCAAAGTATAAAAATCTTTGTCATAAGTTAGGCAGTTTAGACTTGCTTCACTTAGCTTCTCAGTAAAGAATGCAATTGGTCTTTCTTCTTGCATCAAGACTCCACCAATACCTATTCCACTTGCATCACACTTAACCTTAAAGGTTTTAGCAAAGTCAGTTAAAGCAAGTAAAGACGCTGAACTAAGTTTGTGTTTTAGCAAGTTAAAAGCATCATCTTATTCTTTTCCCCTACCTGAAACCCACATTCTTTTTAATGCATTCAGTTAAAGGTGCAATGTAGAAAAATCCTTAATGAATCTCCTATAAATGCTAGCAAGACCATGAAAACTCGTAACATCATGCACACTGGTAGGTTTTGACCACTCCCTAATTACTTTTACTTTTTCTTATCAACATGAATTCCCTTATCATTAATAATATATCTAAGAGAAGTAATTTCATTAGTTCAAAAAGTGCATTTCTTAAGATTAGCATATAATGTCTCTTGCCTTAACACATCAAAACAAGCTTTAAGTCTATTACATGCTCATATAAAGATTTGGTATATATAAGAATATCATCAAAATAAACTACTACAAACTTTCCAATGAAAATGTACAAAACATGATTCATCAATCGCATAAAAGTACTTAGGGCATTAGTTACACCAAACGGCATGACTAACAACTCATATAATCCATGCTTTGTTGTGAAAGTGATTTTCCATTCATCACCCTCACACATTCTTATTTGATGATATCCAGATTTTAAATCCAATTTAGAAACCACACAAGCACCATGCAATTCATCCAACATGTCATCTAGCCTAGGTATACGATGGTGATACTTTACCTTTATTTTGTTGACGGCACGACAATCAACACAAATCCTCCATGAACCATTTTTCTTAGGCACTAAAATTACAAGAACCACACATGGACTCATGCTTTCTCTTACATACCCCTTATCCATAAGCTCACTCACTTGCCTTTAGATTTCTTTTGTTTACTCAGGGTTGCATCTATATGCTGGCCTATTTGGTATGCTTGCACCTGAAATGAAATCAATTTGATGTTCAATTCCTCGAATTGGTGGTAATCCTTTAGGCACATCTTCGAGAAAGAGGTCTTCATATTCCTGCAAAAGCTCAACAACAACACTAGGCAAATCCTTATTAAGATCGTTAAATATCATCAAAACTTCCTTGTACATGAGTACAAGTAAGGGCTGCCTCAAGGTTAGTGTTTTCCTCACATCACTTGGATTTGCATACACATTCATTTTTCTTTCAGTCTCATCTCCCTTGTGTTTCTCTCACCTTGTGTGTCCCATTACACTCACTTTTACCACTTACCTCACCTTTTTCTCTTTTTACTATTTCTTGCTCCCTCCCTAAATTTTCCCCATATGAAGATTCAAGCTCTTCATATTGTTGCTTAATTCTCATTTGATCATAAAAAATGGCCTTGGGAGGTAATGGTCCAAGATTGAACTTTTGTCCATCAATAGTCAAGGAATATCGATTCTTGAACCCATAAAAATCACACGCCTATCATATTGCCAAGGTCTTCCCAACAAAACATGTCCAGTATACATGAGAACCATAGCAGCTCATCCTTAAACCACCCAATGGAAAAAGAAATTAGCACTTGCTTATTTACCTTCACACTGCCACTATCTTTCAACCATTGCAACTTGTAAGGCCTTGGGTGTTTGGTAGTTGGTAATTTTAATTTTCCACAAGCAAAGTACTAGCAACATTAGTAAAATTTCGCTATAAGCAATCATGTTACACAACTTATTAGCAATTAAATAATGAGTATGAAACAAATTCTCACATTGCTCTCCATGTTCATCATGTTTACATTACAAATTAAGTGTGTCGTACTACTAACACATCCCCTTTAGCATACTCAACATCACTAACATCCTCTAAAGTTGGCATGTCATCATTCTCATCATCATTTTCATTTTCACTTTCAGATTCAACAATTCCATATCTAACAATCATGGTCCTCTTATTAGGCCAATCATGTGTATAATGACCATGTCCAAGACACTTAAAACACTTCAAGTTTCTAGATTGATTAGCTTGATTCTCAACTTTATTTTTGCTGCCTATTTCATTTTTATTCTTATTCTTATCCACTTTAGACTTAGCAAATTTATCATCCTTTCTACTCCAATTTGATTTCCAATTAGAAGAACTAGAACTCGAATTAAGTCTAGAATCAAACTTACTTGGACCTTTTCACTTGAGTTGCCTTTCAATTTTCATAGCCACATTTACCATATCCTAAAGCTCCACAAAATGTTGCAACTCCACAAGATCAGCAATATTCTTGGTTAGATCATTCAAGAATATTACCATGGTGGCCTCTCTATCCTCCTCCACATTTACTTTAATCATAGCCATTTCTGTTTCTTTGTGGTACTCCTCCGTACTCATGGTTTCTTGCCTTACAGTTTGTAATCATTGATGCAAATCTCTATAGTAATGATTAGAAATGAACCTCTTCCTCATGATGCATTTCATCTCCATCCATGACCCTACAAGTCTTTCTCCATTTCATTTATTTTCCCTACACAATTGATGCCACCAAACATTAGCGTAATCATAAAAGTCAATGGCGGTAAGTTTTACCATTTTCTCCTCCGAATAGTTATGGCATTCGAAAATCATCTCCATCTTTTGCTCCTATTCCAACTAGACATCAAGATCATTCTTTCCTTAAAAGGAAGGAATTTTCATTTGGATGATACCGAGGTTGCAATCTACACCATCTTGCCTTGATCTCCTATTGTGTCTCCTAGGATGGTCATCTTCACCAAGAATGGTTGCTTGGTCATCCTCCAAGTCATCTTTGGCATCATAATCCTCTTGTTCAAAGGCTAGTTGTCTTTCTCTTCTAGGCTCATTTTGAATCCTTGTAATAGTTTTGCCTTGCCTTTCTTAAAGAGTGGTTTGGTTTTATTTGGGGAGCATAGACACAAGTGTTGAGTGAAAGCGCATGCAAGTGGCAATTATAGGCACCAATCCAATGTTTGGGCAAATGTGAAGAAAGAAAATTAGTTGATCGAGTATTGATATAATTAGTTCATGTGCGATCATTTTGGAGGAAATAGGAAATGACGAGAATCGAGGCACACCTAAATATCCCAATTCAGGATTTCCATCATTGGGATCTCCATCATTATTTGCTCCTCAAGGCACTAGGACGCTTAATGATAGAAGGACTAGCATAAGGAATCATGGGAATGAAATTGACAAGCTTGACGGAGGGCATTGCAACTTAGCTTGATGATTAAGTAGGACGAGATAGAAATCCACCAATGTAATGGAGAAATTATGTTGCTTTCTATTAATCTAAGGGAGAGTGAGCACATTTTGATGTTTGGAAGGGATATAATGAAGTATAGTGGGCCGACGTGTTATTCAATGCACCCACTCAAATTTCTCCTTGTTTCCATTAAAGAATCATAAGAACGCAATTGACAAGCTTAACCGGTGGCATTAGGGCCTGACTTGATGATGGAGCAGCACGAGATGCAAATCCAAGCGGATAAGGGAGAAATCATATTACTTTTAAATTTGGGACCACGAGAGTTGTTGGCTAGCCAACTCCTCTCTAGTTCTTGATTTGACTTTAATTTATTTATTTTAATTTATTTATTCATATTTAGCTTCTAGTTTCTTCTTCTTATGGGATGAGAGCTTTCGCACTGAAAAAATAACATGCAATCAAATACTTGAGGCTAATGAGCATATTATTTATCTTCTACCTTGTGGAAAATTAAGTTATGGGTTCTTTCAAGAACCTTGTAGACTTATGAAAACTTATGCTAGCAAACCTATATTTATCACTTATGTCCTTTCTTAACCTATATGTATCACTTATGTCCTTTCTTTGTTTGTGTTCTTGGTCTACCCTTACGTTTAAATAAATTCGATTTGACCTTTGCGCTTAGCAATATGGAAGAGAATAAAGAACTTGCGATTTATTTTCTCATTAGATTCGAAATCCTACCTGTGTTCTCATTTCTTCATTTCTTTTGGCGAGCATAAACATGAGTGTTGAGTTAAAGCGCGTGAAAGCGGCAATCATAGGCACTGATCTAATGATTGGAAAATGCAAAGAAAGAAAATTAGTTAATCAAGTACTGATATCATTCTCCAAATGATTGTAGATGAATATTTTGGAGGAAAGAAGAAACGTCGAGTATTGAGGCACGCCCAAATATTCTGATTTAGGATTTGCACCATTGGGATCTCTATCATTCCTTATTCCTTTAGGCACGAGGACTCTGGATGACATAAAGATTGGCATAAGGAATCATGGGAACGCAATTGACAAGCTTGGTCGATTAGGTTGTGACTTGATGATCAAGTAGGACTAGACATAAATGCATGCATGTATGGGAGAAATCATATTGTTTTCAATTAATCCAAGCGTAATACAAGAGGAAACTGAATACTTGAGGCTAATGAAAATATTATTTCAGTTTTCTACTATGCGGGAAATCAAGTTATGGGTTCTTTCAAGAACTTTGCAAACTTATCAACCCTTGCGTTAGAGGGCATAGGCTTATCGATCACGTACTTCCATTCTGATAATTGAGTATTGATATAATTCTATAAATGATAGAGAATTAATATCATTCCGTGAATGATCACACACAAGTCTTTTGGAGGAAAGAGAAAATGACGAGAATTAAGGCATGCCCAAATATTTTGATTCAGGATTTTAGCTAATGGAATCTCCATCATTTTGTATTCCTCTAGGCACGAGGGCACCTATGACACAAGGATTAGCATAAGGAATCATCATAACGCTATTGACAAGCTTGACTGGTGGCACTGGGCTTAGCTTGATGATCATGTAGGACGAGACGTTAATACACTCGCGTATGGGAGAAATCATGGTGTTTTCAACTGATCCAAGTATAATACAATTGGAATGCGATTGTTTTAATGTTTAGGATGTATATAATGAAATGATTTGGTTCATAGTGTTATTTGATAGGTCCGCGCAAATTTCCCCGTGGATTTGTTAAGCTGGTTCTTAAAATTTAGGATTTTGAGAGTTGTAAACCAGTCGACTCCTCTCTAATTCTTGATTTGACTTTAGGTTATTCATCTTTCTTTATTTATTCATTCATGTTTAGCTTCCAGATTATTCTTCTTATGGAATGAGGGATTTCGCACTATAAAAACCGTATGCAACCTAGTACTTCAGGCTAATGAGCATAATATTTTAATTTTTTACCTTCGAGAAAATCAAATTATGGGTTCTTTCAAGAACTTTGTGGACTTATCAACACTCATGCTAGTGAGCATAAACTTATCGCTCACATCATTTATTCTTTTGATCAAGTATTGATATCATTCTGTGAATGATCATAGACGAATCTTTTGAAGGAAACAGACAACGATGATAATGGAGGTATGCCTAAAAATATTCTCATTCAAGATTTAGACAGATGGAATCTCCACCATTCCTTGTTCCTCTAGGGATGAAGGCACTTGATGACATAAGGATTAACGTAAGGAATCATGAGAACGAAATTGACAAGCTTCAACTTTGGCATCGGGTCTTAGCTTGATGATCATACATGATAAGACGTAAATCCACTTATGTAATGGATAATTCATGTTCTTTTAACTAATCAAAGCGTAATACAATTAGGAGCGTGAGTGTTTTGATATTTGTGACACATATAATGAACTAATTTGGTTTAGAGTGTTATTAGGTAGGCCCACACAAATTCTCCCTTGATTAGTTAAGCTGGTTCTTAAAATTTAGGACTATGAGAGTTGTTGACCAATCAACTCCTTTCTTTTTCTCAATTTAACTTTAGTTTATTCATCTTTCTGTATTTATATATTCATATATGGCTTCTAGTTTCTTCTTCTTATGGAATAAGGGCTTTCACACAATAAGAATCGCATACAACTGAATACTTGAGGTTAGTGAGTATAATATTTCAGTTTTCTTCTAGATTCACTGGATGCACCCTAGTCGCAACATATTGGGAGATAAAGAAATCTCCTATCCTTTCACAAGCTCAAGGTCGTTCTAGCAAAAATCAGGCGGTAAACTCTCAATATGGTGCGACTAGGGTGCATCCAGTGAATCTAAAAGATGAACTTGCCATTTAGAGACTGATTTTACAAAAATCGGTTAAGAATTGAGTGAGAAATAAAAAAAAGAGCAAAAAGAGCTTTAAAGAGAAGAGTAAAAGAAATGGGTAAGATTATATATATGTCCTAAGAGAAGGATAAAAATCTCATTTAGGTCCCCAACCTATCAAAATCAAGTTTTAGTCCAAAAAAGTTGGTTCAATTCTGCAGAAGACATCTAGAAGCCTGGTTAACACCTTGAAGGGGAATTTTTAGAAAAATTACAAGTTTGGTCACTAATCCAACAAAATTATATTTTAGTCCTTGGATGGGCCAAATACAAGTATAGCTTCTGGAAAGCATCAAAATAAGTCAAATTACGCCTAGAGGTGGGAAATTTCAACCTAAGTACTAGAAATTAGAAAATTACCAAATTAACAAGGCAAATCTCGTTCAAGTCCTAGAATGGAAAATAGCTATGAGTCCTTTTGTTTTAAGTCTCTTATAATTTTCAATCGAGACAATTGTCAAGTTTCTAGATCAAGATACTGAGGGAAAAAATGAAAAACTCTATGATCAAAGCTACTACTTTCTCGGGTATCAAGAGGTGAAGGACAGGCGAATCCGATGCCAGGTTCGAGGTTAATCCAAGTGGAATTATCTTTTTGAAATCAATTTAGAACTAATTATCAGAAAAAATAAGTTTAAAGGTCAAAATGGTAGTTTTTATAAATACAAGGACCTAAGTGAACTTTTTAAAACTTCCTCTATAGAGCCAATCGCCTATATGAAGAGCCAATATGCTCTTCATAGAACCGATTGAGATTTTATCACTCCGACGTAATTTTTTATGATAATTTTGCATCTAGATACAAATCCTAGAAGGTTTCTTGACGATAATCATTGTTTTATCGATAATTATTTAAAATTTAAATAAAAGATGAGATATTTATTGACATTCTAAAAGTTCTATCGCATGCTTTAGAGTTTTTCTTAAAACCTTACCTCTATAAATAGAAAGAGGTGTTTAGGATTTTGGAGGGGGGCATAAAAAAATTGAAAATCGGTTGTAAGTGATATTAAGACTTGAGAGACACTCAGAAAGAAAGAACATAGAGCAAATCTAGAGAGAAAAGAAAGAAAAATATTGTTGTTCTTATTAGTCGTTAGAAGATCTAAGCCATTGAAGAAAGAACCATTTTAGGAAACAAACCGCTAAAGAAAGAGCATTTTTGGAAACCTTTTCTTAATCGACACAAATCCAGATCTAACATTGGATTCCTATGTTGTCTTTGATTCAACTGCATTCTCATTGCTTGAGACTCGCAGATCCAACATCCACGGTGACAACCTGAGGGTTTCTTCAACCATACATCCACATTCATTATAAAACCGATTCCTGCATTCTTTTTTCGTTTTCTTTTATTATTTGATCATAGAAGTATGATTAAGTTAATGAATCTATGATAAGTACAATTAAATTAGGGTCTTTTTTATGAATATGCATGTTAATAGGGTTTGATTATGATAATAAGAACTTAGGGCTTTGAGATCTAACATTTTGCCAATTAGGATTTTTAGATCTAACTAGAAACATGTTATAGGATAAATATTTAGATTTATTTGTCATGATGATTAGGTAATTAAACCTGTTAAACATGATTCTTTTGTTCTAATTTGCATTCTGTTAGTTTACAGTATTTAGGGCTTTTTTAGTAATTTAGGATTTTGATTGTTTAATTCACTTATGTTACTTTTATTTTAATGTTTTTATCCTATTTTCTCTAATTCTAATAGATTTTACTATTCATGCTGTTAACTTTGGCTCTGGGATGCAAAATTGTACTAACGAACGAAGAAAATTAGTCTAGGAACCCTAGAGCCGATTGACTTAAGGTAGAGCCTGAGCCAATCGGTTGTTCAAGCTAGACATGAAACTTTGTATCTTGTTGGCCTTTTATGATGTACTTTTAGTCTTTTTATAGTTTTAGATCTTTTCATTTTCACAATCGTAGTTTGTAGGCGAGTTGTAATAATTAGGCTTTACTTTCTACTTTATTTTGTTTATTTTTATTTATTGTATGTTAATTAAATACATGATTATATGACTGACTAATTAAAATGGGCGACATAGACTTAGGATTAAAAATTGATCCAACATGAATATGATAGTCTAATAGGCTAATCCAGTTTAACTACGCTTAAAACCCTAAATTCCACATAAACTTAGTGGGATTTGGCATGTTTAGTTAGGGCTTGAACTTAGTTAGGATTAAGATTGCAATGAATGGACCTTCTCACAACAAGTAGTCCATTAGGCTTAAAGGATGGAATTCAAGAGCATAATTGGAAATTGGGATAGACTAGGTGGGCCTTGTACATAATTGATTAGAAATTAGACTAACTATTTTAATATGGGCTAGACTTAGGGGTATTATGCATGTTGCTTTGGCATGCCTGTGTATGAATTGCTTGCATTTATATGGAATAATTTATTAAATAATAAAATTAAAGAGTAATATACATAAATAAGGAAGTTTGCTCTGAATCCATCTCTAGGCTATGTGGCATAAGCTTCCTTATGAAATCTGAGAAACGCCACTCATTAGTAAAAGTGTTATGGTAATTACCCAGTGGGTACTACCATCTCCAGCGCTAATCTCAATGACTAGTTAGCATTTTTCCAAATTAGGTTGAAAAACCTTATAGTGTCATAGTCGCTAAAAACACTTAGTGTGCACTCGAAATCGCCACCCACACAATGATATGAACGATAATTTTGCTTACTTGTGCGATGTTTTTCCTAATGGTAGTGTGCATTTTGATAGTCATGACATGTACATGTTTGACATCAATTCCATACAAATTAACTCATTTAATTTAGGCACAAATGAAGATCTAAGGAATATTGTAATAGCCCATGATATAACTCCTAAGGAGAAGAGAGAATTAGGAAAAAAAATGAAAAAAAGGAAAGATGTATTAGCTTGGTCCTACAACATGCCAAGGTTAGTAGAAAGATAGTAGAGCATGAAATCCCAACCTATCTGCATAATAAGCCAATCAAGTAGAAAATGAGAAGGCTAAGATCGTAAAGGTGGGAAGAAGTTGCTAAGCAATTGAATGCTAATTTCCTTGACGTAGTCAACTATCCCAAATGGTTGGTGAACATTTTCCTTATTTCAAAAAAAGATGGTAAAGTAAGGATGTGCGTGGATTATCGGGATCTAAACAAGGCATGGCCTAAGGATGATTTTCCTCTTCCTCACATAGACGTCATAGTTTATAGTGCAGCCTCGAGTGCTATGTACTCTTTCACTGATGGTCTTTTCAGATACAACCAGATTATGATGGTATCTAATGTAGCCACCGACACTGAAGCCATAGGGGAAATGGTAGCGCAATATGGGTCAAAAGATGTGGAGTATGGTATCTATTATTTTAGTAAGAAGTTGTTTCCTTATAAGTCAAAATATAACCTCATGAAGAAGACGTGTCTAGCCATGATACAGGCTATGAGGAAGTTGAGGCATCATTTTCAATCTTATAAGGTGCAAGCAATTTTAAAAATAGACCTATTCTAGAGTTCAAGAGTGGAAAACATACTTTGATGGAGCTACAAATGCAAGAGGTGTAGGTTAGGAGTAGTTTTGATTATACCAGAAGGAGAAATGCTATGAATACCTAAGAGATTGGATTTCAAATGTGACTAATAACATGGAAAAGTATGAAGCATATTTATTGGGATTAGAAGCAGCCGTGGTAGTAGGATCGAGGCATGATGGTCTACAGGGACTCCATACTAGTGATCCAATAAGCCATTGAAGAATGGGATGTGAAAGAGGAAAGATTGAAACCATATTTTAATTTCCTCAAGACTCTAGTTTGTAATTTCTCCAAATGGTCATTCATTCATTTATCATGAGATGAGAACCAAATGGCGGATACACTAGCTACCCTATCATCAATGTGGGACAATCCCTCACAACTTCTAATAAAACCATTGGTAATCATGAAATTAGGAGCACCCTATTATCAATGAAACTGGGTCATGCAAGTTTAGATAGGACTAGAGGAGAAGCCATGGTTCTATAATTTGAAGAGATTTATAGAAGATAGGGTGTATCCCGAGGAAGCGACTGCAAAAGAAAGATACGCGTTACAAATACAAGATAGAAGTTACCTCAGCCATGAAGGAGTGATGTATAGAAGAATGGCTTCAGGTGTCCGACTTTGTTGTGTTATTAAGGCAGAAGCGTAAGTAGTGATGGAAGAAATGCACAATGGAGTATGTAGGCCTCATATGAAAGACATAGTATTGACTAAGAAGATCATGAGTCGAGGCTCCTACTAGTTAACAATGGAGAAGGATTGTATAGATTTGGTACAGAAGTTTCGGGAGTGCCAATTTTACACTGACCTAAGTCATATACCTCCAATTGAGCTACATAACTTAACATCTCCATGGCCTTTTGCAGCCTGGGAAATTGACATCATCAGAAAAATAAAACCTCCTACAAATGGTCACAGATCATAATTGTGGCGATCAACTATTTCTCCAAATGGGTTGAGGCTGGATCATTCCTTACTATGGGGGCAAGACAAATGGCTAGGTTTATAAGGAATTTAATCTGTAGATATGGAGTCCCCCATCATGTTATGAGAGATAATAGGTGCAGTTCATTGGCGAAATGGAAGACTTGTTAGCGAATACGCAAATGGATGGAAGTGACTAATAAGAAGGATGAAAGCCCTATATCATATGCAGTTGTACCAGAAACAGAGAGCCAAGGTGTTAAATAAGAAAGTGAAGCCAAGAAAGATCAGAGTCGAAGATTTGGTATTGAAACACACAAAACCTAATGTGTTCAACCTAAGAGGAAAGTTCAAGCCTAATTGGGAAGGCCAATACTTGGTAAAGAAAATCCTGCCTAAAGGTGCCGCTAAGATTTTAAATCTAGAAGGAAATGAGTTCTCATACCAATCAACCTAGATCATCTCAAGAAGTACTATGTATAAGATATATAATAGAAAAAATAGCTTGTTGATCGAAAAACCCAAAAGGGTTAGTACGATAAAAATCAGAGCAATGACAAAAAATAATCACTTAGAAAATCTGAAAAGAGTAGTGATGAGCATAGTTTTACACATATTTGCTTGCATATTATTGCGTATGTTCTTAGTAATTATTGTGCTTTTATTCCCAGATCACCCGTGTTTTGTGTTCTTTTGCATTTCAGGAACATTTATAGGACCATCAGAATTCACCAAGATCGGACAAGAGCACCTAATACCACACCTGAAAGTGAGATTTTGAGCCATTTGAGCATTCATTATACTTATGCTCTTTATATTTCTTGTTTGAGTGTGCATTGTACTTAACTTTGCTTCTAGAACTTGCTTTGTAATGCGTGTTGAAGTTACATGAATATTGTGAATACCATGAGATGATTTGGGCAATTTAGGATTCACCACATTTGACCAAAAGCCTATCACCTTATGTTTCCATTAGTTAGCCAGTTTTTGAGCCTTAACCTTTTCTTCATAATCTACACCTATACACTTCAATTATACCATTCTTTACATTTATCTTTCCTTTACCCTTATGCTGGGATTTCTTTATGTGATTTATTCAACTTTATGTGGGATTAAAATGCTAGTTGCTATGTTGGTAAATTCACTAAATCTTTTTGATATTTTAAATGCTCCCTTTGATCCAATTTGTATTTGTTATTCTTTATGTTTATTCGAGTTGTATGTAGCGGTCGCTAATAAGCTGCTAGTTCATTATTATAAAAAAAAAGAGAAAAAAAAAAGAATATATAATAAACAAATCTCTTTAATTATTTATCTTTTTATTGGATTTAGAGCATTTGCGAGCGTTATTCTATGAAGTAGGGATTTTAGTGAATGATTCTTTTTATGATCTTAGGCATTTAATCCTTTGAGCATATACTATTGTTTATCACACGAATTCCAGCACTTTCACACTTCTATCCAAATCTCCATACCTTTACCTTAGCCCCATTTCAACCTTAGTAAAGACCCTTTGATTTTGGTATTTACTTATTCAGTAGCGAAGATATGATTTATGAGCAAGCTTATGGTGAGCGGGTCTTGTGCATTTGCTTTGAGGGATTTGTTATTCACCTAATATACACTTTGAGCGACTTGAGTGATCCCTGTGAGGCATTGGTTCATGATGTTTGTGTTGAGTTATCATTTAAGTTACTCATGCATTAATATTATTTCCATTATTTGTTAATGATTTGTAATTTGATTTATGATTGAGTATCCTTTGAGATGTGTTGAATACTCTGTTGTGGACTAGGGGCATAAACTGAAAGGAATTGCTAACTAGTTTTATGAGGTGAGTTGTTAATTGCTTGAGGACAAGCAATAGCTTAAGTGTGGGGTAATTTGATGAGCATAGTTTTACACATATTTGCTTGCATATTATTGCGTATGTTCTTAGCAATTATTGTGCTTTTATTCCCGGATCACCCGTGTTTTGTGTTCTTTGCACGAACATTTATAGGACCATCATCGGTGTTTAAGCAATTATAGATCAATACGTGCGGAAGCGGACGAGAATTCACCAAGATCGGACAAGAGCCCACAATGCATACATTGAGCACGGCTGGACTTTGGCCGTGCTCAACCAACGATTCTTGAAATTGGCACTTTGGGCACGTGGTTGGTGAAAACTTGGTGAGATACGCGTCTTGAGTTAAATATATAACAAAATGAATTTTTCTTAGAAAGGGAGAGGGAAGAAGTGACTGGTGGAGCAATTCAAGAGGCGTTTGGGAGATTAATCAAAGTGTAGATCCAGTTTGGGTATCCATCCAATTCGAGAGAAAAGGGTGTACATGTTTTATTTTCATTATTCTTTCATTGTAATTGATTTCCTAGATTGTTTTAAACATGAACATGTTTAGCTGATTTAATCCATTGGGATTTCTTTACTATGTTGGCTTGATATTATATTGTTGGATTGTTTGAGTTGGTTTTGTATTCTTCTTGTTTCGATTAATAAGATTATGCATTATTCATGACGAATTGTGATGTTTAGATTGCTTTATGAGATTGAGGAATCGGTTTGGCAATTGGAATTTTGAATAACAAGTTAATAATCACTTAGAGATAAGGATAATTAACTAGCCGGATTAAGAATTAACAAAGCTTAATAGAGGCGGATTAAAGTTTAATGCTAATTTAAGAATCAATCGTTAGGAAGAGATTCCAACTTTAGGTTATTAGGTTTAGAATTCGGTTATCTCGGGAAATCGGGTATAATTAGACTCACCGATCCTTTATCTTGCCAACTAGTTTAGATTCCCTTTGGGTTTGTCTTCTTGTCTTGATTATTTCATTTATCAATTACTCCTGCATCTCCTGAACTTAGCTCGTAGTTAATAGTTAGTTTAGAATTTATTCATCATCCATTTTAGGTTAATATAGCCTTAGATTGTAGCTAACACCAGTAGCCACCTATCAAGTGATGGTAGAAGTTATATAATGATAAATCAAAATGTACTCATTTGGGCCTTTATTAAATGAATAAAACTGTTTGAAATTCTTATCAAACGTACATATGTTTGTTTATTACCTTGTGCACTAACCGAAAGGAATAAACTAAGCTAAAGTATAAGCAAAATTAATGAGATCTATAAAGAAACATATTCTTTTTCATCTTCTTCTCATTTGCATCTACATCTTTAGAATCAATAGCTAGCTCTTGGGTCCTTTTGAACCTTACAAATCCAAGAGAAGTGGCAATCTAAAGCTCGGACCTAAGCTTTGTAGTTATCATCTATGGTCAAATCGCCTTCGAAGTCAAGATTTAACTCTCCATCTTGTCTAGGAAATCCTGTCTATATGGGAAGGTGATGCGAGCTAAATACAACTAACAATCTACACGAAAGTGCACCTATCGAATGTAATCTAGCTACGGAAAGTATCAATGTCGTATCCCACAGGAACTGAGAAGCTACTGCTACTATGCTATTCCTATTATCTAACCGATCAAAAGGTGGTAAAGATCATTAGCTAAAAATGATTGAGAATGCAAATAAAAACTAAATTTTAACAAAGAGAATTAAAGTTTGAAAAAGACAATGAGATGAGTTAACCCAATTGGGGATCACTTTAGCTAGCCGGCTTAAAAAAAATAATTTATGAATTAATTGATTAAGAATTGCGATCTGTAGATGATTTCTTAAATCAAGTGGCCTCTCTCTCGAGTTAACCAATTCATAATCCTAAAGATCTAAAGTTGGAATCTCTTCCTAACAATTGATTCTAGAATAGCATTAATCTCTAAATTACCGCTAATAAGAAAGTCTAGTTCTTATTCTAGTAAGTTATTACACTTATCTCTAAGATGCAAATCACTTAATCACACAAGCATTTGTACAAACTCAATTGGATTTCTCAATTACAAAAGAGTTCTCAAATTAAATTCAACAATGAAGAAGAAACAATAGATTTTATTATACTTGAATGAAAACTACAGTCTTAAATCAATAATTCAATCAATTAAGCATAAAACAAGCCTAGCATAGCTAAAGATCACCCTCAAATAGGTTTAATTAGATTAGTTACACATGTTCATGATTAAAATAATACAAGAATCAAATACAAAGTAAACAAGAATTGAAAAGAACATGTACACCCTTTTCTCAAATGGTGGAAATGCTATCTCCTCTCGAATAACTCTGAATCCAATCTCTAAAGCTCAAGATCTCCTTCTTCTTTCCTTTGAATCTTTAATCTAATCCTCAAGAACATCTATCTGGATGATTTTCAAGTGGAATTCGTCTATGTTTTCCTCTTCTTGATCGTCTGGAAGGTTGCTCTCAAAGTCTGTCTTGAATACCCCATAGTTCTTCCTCTCCAGAATCCCCTTTCTCTTTCTTTTCCTTTTCTTTTAAATCAGGCTTCGGGATCCAACAGGGCTTGGATTTGGGCCGTGTTGACCAGCAGGGCCTAGATCCATGCCGTGTTAGGCTAAAATTGTATATCTGGCCTTCTTTCAGCACAACTTGGATTTGCATCGTGCTACTAAGCACGGGCATGCTCCTAGGCCGTGTTACTCTCAGGAACTATGTTGCAAATTGTTTCTTCTCGCCATCGATAAGGAATTTTAGCATGTCCTTTGACCCTAACCGTGCTTCACAGCACGGGCTTGTTGAATAGTCTAACGCGATCGATTCATCTATTTCTTCCCGATTTTGGTTCGACTTCTCTCTAACTTTGATGATGTACCTAGAAAAACACCTGAGACACAAAGAAAAATAGAACAGAGTGATTCTAATACAAAAACACATAATTTTCTTGAAAAATAACTCAAAATCAAGCATATAACATGTATAATATCAAGGATATCAAATGACCCCACACTTAAGCTTTTGCTTGTCCTCAAGCAATCAACAGTTTAGATTATAAACATACAATCAACCCTCCTTAAAATTCATACATTGGATTACAATTCAACAACATTTAATCTATCCCAAATTGAAACTCAACCAAAAACTAAACTAGCAATCTAAATAATAGTAATTATCATGTTATTGTATGAAGAAATTAAATAATATATTCAACATCAAATATTCAAGAACCATATGCCTCACAAGGGATCACTCTATGCATTTGGTGTTTAAAAGGTAGTCATTAATTCCTTAAAGCAATTATATTCAACTTACTTACTATATGCTTGCTTATAAATCCCATCTCCGATACTGCAAACAATCAAATATCACAATCAAAGGGTCTTCACAAGTATTGTAGTGGGGCTTAGGATTAGGTATGGAAATTTGGAAGTGAGGTGTAAATAATTTCTAGACTTTTGCAAGGCCTTACCCACAATATCATCTCAAAAAGGACTAAATGCCAAAGAAAGATAATTAAATTCACTATAGTTCCCAAGTCTTTAAAACAAGATGCTCAAAAAGTGAAAAATGAATGAATACTTAATAAAGAACTATTTATTTTTCGTTTCTTTTAAAGAAGAAACAATAGAACATAATTACTTTGGATTGAAGGGAGCATCTAAACCAAATTTTTAAAGGACTTAGTTAATTCAAAGTACAAATAAAACTGGTATTTTATCCAACAACTCAACGAACATATTGCAAAAATTCCAAAAATAGGATAGGGGTCAACAAACGAAAGGCTTAATAAAGTGTGATGATAAAGCAAAATGGTAAAAATGAAGAAAGTGGATAGGCTCAAACTTGGCTAACTAATGGAAAACATTCATAGGTTGGCTTTTGGCTACAATGGTAAATCCTAAGTGCCCTTATCGTTTTATAACACTTGATTGTTCATATGACCTCAACAAGCATTAGCGAGCAAGTTCTAAAAATAAGAAGGATACAATGCACACTTAAAGAAGAAAAAAGGAGCATTTATGATGTATGCTCAATTAGGTTCAAAAACTCACAATTTAAGCATGTACATTTGCATAAGGTGTCCAAATACCATCATTAAATCATTATTTAATCAATTCATACACAAAATACAACAAGTAATCAAATTCAAATTAACTAACTTAAAGAATGGTCAAGTAACACTAGTTTAACACAAGCATTCTGATAAACTTTAAAAATTGCTCAATAATATTCCAAAAGCAACAAACAACAAGGAGAAACAATCACATGCTCATAATCATAACTATCAATCTTTCGAAGATAAACACAAAAGCTAGTAAAAATCGTAAGTGTCCTAAATATATACATAATCAATAATACAATAAACAACAATCATAAAACATAAGAAAAAAAAAAAGAAAAGCCAAAACGACAGCTTACCCACCCCACACTTGAAGGACGCACTATCCGCATGTATAAAGGAGTTAGGAAGCAACATAATATGTACAAAAAAAAGAGATAAATATGAAGAAATACTACCCTACTCATCCTACTAGGCTGGTGATTGTGGTGGAGGTGATGCTGCTCACAGGGCGTGCCGAACTGCCCATACCGTGCTGAAACCCATAATTCATTTTCAGCACTTTTTCACGCGTAATTTCCTGCAACTTTCAATAGTCAAACATCCAAGTTACCTTCCACATATCTTAAAACACTCAAATGGCATATAAAACTCAAAAACTAAATGAAAATGAAGGCTATAAACTAAGAAAATATTCCAAAACCAATGATCAAAATGTCAAAAACATAAAACAAAAGTTGGGGTGCCTCCTAAAAGTGCTTCTTTTCTCCCTGAGTCATTTAGCTGGACTCATTGACCACTCTCATCATATTGGGGTTTAACTTGCAGTTGAACTGCCAGGTTATGGATGTCATCCATAAGAATCTTGGCTGAGCAATAAGTGTGGCTAATCCCTGGAATGTCAACATTCTTCCAAGCAAACACCTTTTGGTACTTCCTTAGAGAGGGCAATATCATCTCCCTCACCTCATGTGTCAAGTCTACTGTAGAAATGTCAGGCAAACTGTTCTCTTTGTCTAGATATGCATAGTCGATATGCTTTGGAAGCTCTTTCAACTTAAGAACTAGTGGTTCCTCAATTGATGGCCTCAACTTATGCACAAATAAAAGTAACTTTTTCGACATGCTTCTCTAACACTTTCTCATTTAACAGCTCATGCTCATCTTACATTGGCAAAGTTAACTTGTAGAGGGTCTTAAACCAACATTTCATGTAACTGTGTCTCAACAACAACATCAGGTACATTAATAGAATACACAGCATCATCATGATCTAAAGACTGTTCATAGAATTATTCAAGTCAAAGGTGATAGTCTCATCCCCTACCCTAAGTTCAAGCTTTCCATCACAAACATCTGGAATTGCCCTAAATTTTGCAAGGAAAGGTCTACCTAGAATCAAAGGTACACTACTCTCACCATCCATGTCTAAGATCACAAAGTCAACAGGAAATATGAATTTATCCACCTTAACAGGCACATTCTCTATAATACCCCTAGGATACTTGACTGGCCTATCAACTAGTTGTATACTTATCCTAGTAGGTTTTATTTCTCCCAGCCTAACTTAGCAAATAGGTCGTACGACATTACATTAATGTTAGCTCCTAAATCAGCTAAAGCATCACTAATAGTTAAGCCACCTATAACACAAGGGATAGTAAAACTCCTTAGATCATGTTTTTCTTCTTTTAACGTGTTTTGGAAAATCACCGAACATTCCTCGTTTAGCGTCACGAATGCCAATCCTCAAACTTTCTTTTGTTGCTAATAATCTCCTTTGAGAACTTCACATACCTAGGCATTTGTGAAATAACTTTAATAAAAGGTAAGTTTATATGCAATTGTTTAAATACATCAAGAAATTTACCAAACTATTGCTCGACTTGCTTCAACTTAGCAGGGTACAAAATTTTGGGCTAGTATTCCCTTAGTGGAATCTTTTTTGCCTCTTCCTTTTCTAGTTCCTTCGCCTTAATATCTTCAACCTTTCTGCTTGAATCTGCCTATGCATCAACATCATTATTAGAAAGAGGAGAAGAACCAGGAATATACTTAATTGACTGCAAAGTGGTTATGTTCACATGCTCTCTTGGGTTGGACTCTGTATTACTAGGCAAAGTCCTTGACTGCCTCTCAGCCAACATCTTAGAAATCTGGCCTATTTAATTCTCCAAGTTCTGAATGGAGGCTTATTGATTTCTAAAAGCTGCATCCATTTGCTGGAACGTGGTCTCTGAATTGGACAAAAACTTCATCATTAGCTCCTATAAATTAGGCTTTTTCTCTTGAGTCTTAGGAGATTGAGGTGGGAGAACAAATTGTTGCGGTTACTAATGTACTCGTTAAAACTCTAGTGGCCCTTGATTGTTGTTCCTCTATCCGAAGTTCGGATGATTTCTCCATCTCGGATTATAAGTGTTGCTATACAGGTTGTTCTACTGTCTAGGTTGACTACCCATATAGTCTACCTGCTCAAGGTTACATGAAGAAGAAGTAAACATATCTCCCGACATATAGTTACTACTAAAATGCGGGCCACCATAAAACTCATAACCGCTTGAGCTGCTTGGACAAGCATCTAGAGTTGATCAATTTTCTTGGATAATAACTCCACTTGAGCCGCCAAGGCTGCAGTGGCATCCAATTGGTGTACACTCCCTGGACATCCCATCCTACTCCTAGTAGTGTGCCACTGGTAATTATTTGTGGCCATCTCCTCTATCAAGCTTTGGGCTTGCTCTGGTGTCTTACTGCTCAAAGAACCACTTGCAGCTGCATCTACCATCTAATTAGTAGCCAAATTCAAAAAATTATAAAAAGTTTGTACCTGTAACTAGATTGGTAGTCCATGGTATGGACAGCGTCTAAGTAGGTCCTTGTATCTCTCCCAGGTGTCATACATCGACTCATCGTCAAACTGCAAACAAGAAGATATGTCATTTCTAAGTTTAGTAATTTTAGAGGGAGGAACGCACTTAAACAAAAAAATTGCTATCAAAGAATCCCAAGTAGTGATAGTGTTTGGAGGTAGCGACTATAACCACTACTTTGCTCTATCCCTCAAAGAAAATGAGAACAAGCGGAGACAAATTGCATCGTCTATTATCCCATTAATCTTTATGGTATCACAAATCTCCAAGAAACTCACTATTTGCGAGTTAGGATCCTCATTTGGCAAGCCTTGGAACTGAACCATTTACTGCACCATCTGAATCACATTAGGCTTTATTTTAAAATTATTGGCGGCGATAGCCGGTCTCGTAAAGCATGTTCATGCCCCCTCCAGCAATGGTCTCACAAAATCATACATCGTCCAATTATTCTCATTGTTGTCATTCGCATCTGCCATATCTATGATGGTCTACTTATGCAGCTACAATCTAAGGAAGTGAACATATCGATGCAGTCTAGCACTCATGGCGAGTATCAAGGTCGTATTCCTCGGGAAAGTGAAAGCCCAGAGTTACTTCTTTGTTCTTTGTTATATTAACCTAAAATGAATGATGAATAATTTCTAAACTAACTAATAGCTACAAGCTAAGTTCTAAGGGAGATGCAGGAATGAATGGATAAATGAAATAACCAAGATAAGAAAGCTAGTTAATTATCCTTATCTCTAAGTGATTATTAACCAGTTCTTGCTATTCAAAATTCCAATTGCCAAATGGACTTCTCAATCGCATAAAGCAGTCTAAACACCACAATTCATAACATCTCATGAATAATGCATTATCTTATTAATACTGAAAGCAAGAAGAATAAAAAACTAACTCAAACAATCCAACAATATAATATTAAGCCAACATAGTAAGGAAGTCCCAATGGATTTATCAATCTAGCTAAACATGGTCATGTTTAAAACAACTAGGAAATCAATTACAATGGAAGAATAATGAAAATGAAACATGTACACCCCTTTTCTCTTGAATTGGATGAACAGCTCCAAATTTGGATCTGCACTACGATTAATCTCCCAAATTGCCTCTTGAATTGCTCCACTACTGTTTTGCACTCGGAACCTTGTGATTACGGGGTTCTTCCTCTTTGCAACTCTCTCTCGCACTCAGCACTATGCAAAAACCGAACCAGCAGGCATGGCTCTCTCTCACTCCTTACTTTGCTAACCCTAAGAAAACAGTTTTCCTTATGCAATTGTCTCAGCACAACCGTGGTCAAGGCGGTGTTGGTCAGCACGGCTGGAGTTCAGGCCATGCTGAATATTCGGATCTCAACAGTTAGGGTTTCTTCATGCAGGCCGTGGTAGCTACAGAAACTATGCCCAAAATGCCATGTTTTGAAGACCAAAAGCTCATGGTTGGTCACGGCCAGATTCTAAGCCGTGGTGATCAGCACGGCCTTGACCTAGGCCGTGCTCAATGTATGCGAGCTCTTGTCCGATCTTGATGAATTCCCGTCCGTTTTCGCATGTATTGATCTATAATTGCTCAAATACTGATGATGGTCCTATCAATTCTCCTGAAATGCAAAAGAACAAAAAACATGGGTGATCTTGGAATAAAAGCACAATAATTGCTAAGAAAATATGCAATAATATGCAAGCAAATATGTGTAAAACTTTGCATATCAAATCACCCCACACTTAAGCTATTGCTTGTCCTTAAGCAATTAACAACTCATCTTATAAAACTGCAGTCAGCAATTCCTTACAGTTTATGCTCCTAGTCCACAACAGATATTATTCAACACATCTTAAAGGATACTCAATCATAAATCAAATTGCAAATCATTAACAGAGAATGGAAATAATATTAATGCATGAATAACTTAAATGACAACTCAACACAAACATCACGAATCAATGTCTCATAAGGATCACTCAAGTCGCTCAAAGTGTATATTAGGTGAATAACAAATCCCTCAAAGAAAATGCACAAGACCGCTCACCATAAGCTTGCTCATAAATCATATCTTCGCTATTGTGAACAAGTAAATACCAAAATCAAAGGGTCTTTACCAAGGTTGTAATAAGGTAAAGGTATGGAGATTTGGGAAAAAAGTGTGAAAATGCTGGAATTCGTGCGATAAACAACAATATATGCTCAAAGGATCAAATGCCTAATATACAAAAAGAATTTTTCACTAAAATCTCTACTTCGTAAAATAACGCTCGCAAATGCTCTTAAATCCGATAAAGAGATAAATAATTAAAGAACTTTATTTATTTTCTTCTTTCTTTTGTTGTTTTTTTTTTTCATTTTCTTCATCATTTTTTTTGAATAATAAACTAGCAGCTTATAAGAACTGCTAAATACATAAAGAATAAAAATACAATTTGGATCGGAGGAGCATTTAAAATATCAAAAAGATTTAGTGAATTTACCAACATAGCAACTAGCATTTTAATCCCACATAAGGGTGAGAAAATCACAAAAAGAAATTCCAGTATAAGGGTAAAGGAAAGATAAATGTAAAGAATGGTATAATTGAAGTGTATAGGTGTAGATTATGAAGAAAAGGTTAAGTCTCAAAACTGGCTAACTAATCGAAACATAAGGGGGTAGGCTTTTGGTCAAATATGGTAAATTCTTCGCCCAAATCTTCTCATGGTATTCACAATATTCATTTAACTTCAACATGCATTACAAAACAAGTTCTAGAAGCAAAGTCAAGTAAAATGCACACTCAAACAAGAAATATAAAGAGCATAAGTATAATGAATGCTCAACAGGCTCAAAATCTCATTTTGAGGTGTAGTATTAGGTGCAATTGGTTCGCAACATCATTAATTGAGTCATTACTTAAGAGACACATGCATATGACATTATCAACGTTTTAAGTTAAAATTTGAAAATTCGAAAAACATTTAAATAACACCGGTTTAACCCGGCAGGGCTGATGTGTAAAACACTATCAATTGTTTTCCAAGGATAATGAACAATAAAGAAAAGTAACTACAATTCTATAAATCAAGTCATCAATCAGCTTAAAAATAATATACTCAAGTGCATAAAGACACAGTGTCCT
>NW_025963492.1:0-25000 GCF_019578655.1 Ricinus communis | reverse complement strand
AGCAAGAGGAACAAGAATCGATTCAATTTGGGCAAAAGTTTGAAATTTTACTCTCATCCGAGGGTGTAATCGGGTTTCTCTACCTTTGCTTATTGTTGTAATTGAATTCTTATGTATTTTGATAATGAACATGATTAGCTAGATTGATTAAATCCATTGGGATTTCTTTACTATGTTGGCTTGATATTATATTGTTGGATTGTTTGGGTTAGTTTTGTATTCTGCCTTTCGGTATTAATAAGATAATAATTATTCATGAGGCGTTGTGAATTGTGTGTTTAGATTGCTTTGTGTGATTGAAGTCCATTTGGCATTTGGAATTTTGAATAGCGAGCTGGTTAATGTCGCTCGGAGATAAGGATAATTAACTAGCGGTTAAAATTAACAAAGCTCAGTAGAGGCGGATTAAAGCAATGCTAATTTAAGAATCCATCGTTAGGAAGAGATTCCAACTTTAGGTTATTAGATTTAGAAATTAGTTATCTGAGAAGCAGAATTCGGTTGAAATTCATCCACGGGTAACATAATTAGATTCAATAATCCTTTATCTTTTGTTTGATTGCCAGCTAGTTTAGGTTCCTTTGGGTTTGCTCTCTTGCCTTAGTTATTTTGGTTATCAATTACTCCTGCGTCTCCTTAGAGCTTGGCTTGTAGCTATTAGTTAGTTTAGAAATTATTCATCAACATTTGAGGTTAATACAACAAAGAACAAAGGGTAACAAATAAGTGATGAATAATTTCTAAACCAACTAATAGCTACAAGTAACTCTAAGAGAATGCAAACAGTGATAAATGAAATAATCAAGACAAGGAGACAAACCCAAAGTGAATCTAAACTAGTTAACAACAAAAGGATGGATCGATGGTCTGGTGTGCTGCTGTTGATTCTTGGCGGTCATTCTCGAGACAAATTCTAACCTAACGCAAAGTTGGAATGATTCTAACGATGGCATTGAAAGCACAATCGCCTCTGTTTGTTGGTGTGTAATGCGGCTGAATGTATCCTTATCTCGGCGTTAACGGTTCTTGCTGATCAAATGATGTAAATGGACATCTGGCTGCGCGGTCTGGCGATCTCGTGAACGTGTCTTGAGCGGGCACAAAACTAACGAACAATCCGGCAATATGTCAGGCATGAGGTCGATGGATTAATCGATCTGGCTAATCATGTTCGTGTCAAACATAAATTCGGTTACAACAGGCAAGCAAGGTAAGCGTTCGCGGATGATGAGCGACAGTCCTTTGCTGGTGGTCGTTCTTGTTCCTGCTGCGTTGAGCCAATCGACAAACCTCGCCTAATCTTCGCGAAGGAATCGATTAACGATCTAAGTCTCTGGTTAAAACCAGAAAGAAAAAATTAGGGGTTTGGATATTCTCCGCCTCCCTCTTTTTACGAGAATCTGATTGAGCAGCTTGATCCAGGTCTCCTTTTCCATAGTTTCCTTCGGAAAACCCTTAGATAAAGAAAAGATGAGTTTTGATGTTCTAACCCTAGCCGCCTCCTGTTCTAACCCTAGCCGCCTCCTTTCTTTCCTCTCTTCGTTCTTTCAATTAATTCCCCCTGTCGCCTCCAACACGGCCGTGTTCTTGGCGTCGTGTTGAGGTTTCGAGCTTGTTCTGCCAGTGTTACTCTGCGTAGTCGTGCTCCCTAAGAACTTCTTTTTCGTTGATGTGTGATGCATCCAACACGGCCTGTGTTTGTTCCCGTGTTGGGAACACGGCCTGCGTTGGTTCTCGTGTTGAGAACACGGCCAGTGTTGAAACCAACACGGCCACGTTCAGCTTCC
Source organism: Ricinus communis (assembly GCF_019578655.1). Lineage (NCBI taxonomy): Eukaryota > Viridiplantae > Streptophyta > Magnoliopsida > Malpighiales > Euphorbiaceae > Ricinus > Ricinus communis. The sequence goes on along the minus strand of NW_025963492.1, from coordinate 23,213 downwards.
TCACGCTCGTACTTAGCTCATTTTGGCAGCTTTGACATCCAATTATGCTCCAATTCTTCCCTTTTTCATTCTTTGACTTCTTTTGGACCTAATGCACACAAACATACGCATAGGGTAAGTGTTGGTACCAATTCACATCCAAATATCTATAAAATCGATCTGGAAAACCCCATTTAGATGTGTGTATTTTACACACATCAGGGACTTAAGTCCTGAATCAAACTCCGCTCCTCTCTCGAGCTCACTGAGTTCCTAAATCTGCACTAACCTAATGGAATCTCTTCCTATCAGATTATTACATATTAGGATTAAGCGTGATTTAGAACTGTTAAGAGTTGTTAATTCTTAATCCGGCAAATGAATTAACCTTATCTCTATGTGTTAATTACAAGTTCTTACTATTTAATTTCCAGTTGTAAAAAGCATTTCTCAATGTCAAGAAACAACCCAAAAGACAATTAATTTAACGTCTCAAATTATTTGAATCAAATTTTATTACTAAATAGTAAGAAGATTACAAAAATGGCAGATAAAAAAATCCAATATTTAAACACAAACCATCAACAAAGATGAACCCCAATGGGTTCGGCAATCCTAGCTACTCATAATGAAAGAAACAAATACAAAAGGAAATAAATAACAGAAAAGAAATTGAAACATATAACCGCTCTTCTATCAAATCGGAGTGGGAATGTCGCAAGTGGCAATTCTAAAACCAGCCTCAAGTATGGATCTCGGATGTCTCAATCAATCGTCTAGAAACTTCAATCTTTACTTGAATCCTCCAAATGTATCCTTTGAACAGAGGTGTAGAAGTGAGGGGTCGCGCGCGTAAAGAAGTTTAGAAATCAGAAGCGGAACCCTGTCTCGTTTTGTATACCCCTATTTATAGACAGAACTGCCTTCGCCGTTCCATGGCCCGTGCAACGGGCACCCACCTCCATGAAATGCAAAATTTCCGAAATTGTGCAGAGGAGGTCGTGCAAAAGCCTCAAAACTGCACACGTACAAGGAATCGACTCCGATAAGCATCTAATACGCGTAAATCATCCAAATAGCTTGGTTTGTGCCCGTAAATCAATCAATCTCTATCGAGGAGTCCGAAAACCTGAAAATTTCATAAACATACCACAGTGCGATCAAACAGGAATAAATCTGACTCAAATATGCGAATAAACGATTGATAAACAGTCAATAAACATGCATAGAATCATCTACATCATCAGGTTTTATCCTTTCATATTTTCATTAGTCAATTCTGATTTATTGTGTTTCTTTGTTCTTTCTTTTAGTTCGGTTCTTGTTATTAGTTCTTTGCTTAAGTCAATTGTTAGAGTTCTAGAATTAAAAGAAAATCATTTTGTATATCAATTATGTCCCTTTGTTGTTCATTCATTAAGATTAGTTATTCTCCATTACATCTTATTCTTATATTTTTTATTGTGTTTTGGCTTAATCTTATTCATTAAGTCTAGTTTTGACTTCTTCTTTTTTGTGTCATTTTAATTTTGATTTGTTTTGAGTGTTAAACACATGAGTTATGTGTTGAGAAATGTTTCATCAAGAGAAGTTTGTAAAACAACATTAAAATCTTCGTTATCAATCTTATAATACATGGCGGGGACAAAGGAGTGATGATTATCATCAAGAGTTTCCATGAAATCCATGCATGTAAAGGAGAAATCATATTGCTTTCAATTAATCCAAACATGAATGAGCGTGTTTTCATGTTTGTGAGGCATATAATGAAGTATATTAGGCCAAAGTGTTATTAGGTATGCCCATGTGAATTTTCCTAGGAATCATACGAAAGCATTTGACAATCTCCAGCGATGGCGTTGGGACGTGACTTGATGATCAAGCAGCACGAGACGCCCCAATGATTTCGGTCAAGCTTGTGAAAGCCCTCATTTCATAAGAAGAAGAAACTAGAAGCTAAATATGAAAAAAAATAAAGATGAATAAACTAAAGTTATATCAAGGACCAACTTAACAAAAATAAGGGAGAATTTGCATGGGCCTACCTAATAATACTCTGACCCAAACTACTTCATTTTAAGCATCCCAAACATCAAAAGTCTCACATTCCCACTTTTATTGTACTTGGATTTATTGAAAACATCAACACTTCTCCCTTACAATAGTGGATTTATGTCTCATCATGTTTAATCATCAAGCTAATCCTTAATGCAACCAATCAAGCTTTTCAATTGCATTCCCATCATTCCTATGCCAATCCTTGTGTCATCAGGAGTCCTCGTGCCTAGAGGAATAAGGAATGATAGAGATCCCAATGGTGCAAATCCTAAATCAAAATATTTGGGCGTGCCTTAGTTTTCGACATTCCTTTTTCCTCCAAAAGAATCATCTGTAATCATTTGAAGAATGATATCAATACTCGATCAACTAATTTTCTTTCTTCGCATTTTTCCAAGCATTGGATCGTGCATATAATTGTCGCCTCCACGTGCTTTAACTCAAAACTCATGTTAACCATCATACAAGACATAGATTAGAAAGTGATAAATAAAAGAAAAGAACATTTAAAAATATATCTAGGACTTTAGATCCGATAAGGAAAGAAATCGCAAGTTCTTTATTCTCTTCCATGGCTAAGCGTAAGGATCAAATCAAATTGATTTAAACACAAGGGTAGACAAAGAACACAAAAGAAAGGAAGGATGTAGTGCGACTCTTCTTAAGTTCATAAAGTTCTTGAAACAACCCATAACTTAATTCTCTACAATGTAGAAAACTACAATAGTATGATCACTAGCCTTAAATATTCAGTTGCGTGTGGTTTTAGAAGTGCAAAAGCCCTCATTCCATAACAAGAAACTAGAAGCTAAATATGATTAAATAAATAAAGCAAGATGAATAGACTAAACTTAAATCAAGAACTAGAGAGGAGTTGACTAGTTAACAACTCTCGTAGTCCTAAATTTTATGAACCAGCTTAACGAAAACAAAGGAAAATTCATGGGGCTATCGAGTAACATCCGACCCAAATTACTTTATTATATACTTCCCAAAAATCAAACGTTCAAGTTCCCACTTGTATTATGCTTGGATTTGTTGAAAATAACATGATTTTCCCTTACGAGTGTGGATTTACATCTCGTCCTGCTTGATCATCAAGCTAAGCCCTAATGCCACCGGTCAAGCTTGTTAACTGCATTCCCATGATTCCGTATGCCAATCCTTTTCTCATTAGGAGTCATTGTGCCTAGAAGAATAAGGAATGATGGAGATTCATAGGCCTCATACTACACATGTTTTCATGCCCGATTGTTTATATGTTTATGCATGATTATCCTATTTTATGCTAGAATCACTTGTCTTTTGTTTCCTTTCTCGTTTCAAGTCATTTTCGAAGGACACTATCAACAGTTAAGGGAAATATGCATGATTACAGACCAAATTCCATCAAATTGGGCGAGGACTAGCACCCCGAGGGTTGAGCACGGCTTGGACTCCGACCATGCTGAATTGCTAACTAGCTACCTTCCAAGAGTGCCTTTTGGCACGGTTTCCGTAGCCACCACAGCCTTCACCACGGCTCGTGGTGGCTCAACACCGGCTTGGGCACAGCGTGGAAGAGGTCAACACAATAGAACCCTAGGGATCAACACGGCCTGGACTCCGCCCGTGCTGACCAGCACAGGCTTAACCACGGCCATGCTGAAGAGAGTATATAGGCAAAAGTTTGATTTCCTTAGGAGAGGCTTGATTTTCTCTAACCTAATTCGAGTATACACTCAATTCACTTATTTTCTAGACCTCAATTGTCGACCTTGAGAGATCAAATTCATCAATTGAGGGAGGATTACACTTGTTTTCAACATCAATTTGAGGATCAAAACAACATTTGGGAGCATTCAAAAAGCAATTTAGGGTTTGATATTTTGGATTGGAAAGTTAGGGTTTCTTATCCAACTTGAAAGACAAGGGTGTACATGCTTTCAATTTTCTTTTCCTTATTTGTTCCTTATTCTGCTTTAACTATGAACATGAGTAGTTAGATCTTTTGAACCCATTGGGGTCTATATTATGATGGATTGTCCTTAGTTGTTAGATTTGTAATTGCCATTCTTGTAATCTTTTTGCTATTCACTAATAAAGTTTGATTCAATTAGTTTGAGACATTGAATTAATTGTCTTGTGGGTTGTTTCTTGACATTGAGAAATGCTTGTAACAATTGGAAATTGAATAGTAAGAACTAGTAGTTAACACTTAGAGATAAGGTTAATTCACTCACCGGATTAAGAATTAACAACTCTTAATAGATCTAAATCATGCTTAATGCTAATCTGTAATATGATAGGAAGAGATTCCATTAGGTTAGTGCAGATTTAGGAACTCGATGAACTCGAGAGAGGAATCGAGTTCGATTCAGGATTTAGGCACGGGTAGCAAGATTGGTAATTTATAAAATCAACCTTAGAATTCCATCACTTAGGTCCCCTTTGGGTTTGCTTCTTTTGTTACGGTTGTCTTTCGATTGTCAGTTGTTGTTCATTCATTTATTTGCGTTCATAGTCATTAGTTAAGTAATTTTGAGTTCTCACACTTTATTTCATGATTAGATAACATAACGAACAGTAGCAACTTTAGGTTCACCCGATCTCCAGGGACGACCTTGATACTCACTGGTGCTAGGCCGCATCGATAGGTTCACTGCCTTAGGTGTAGGTTGCATTAGTAGCCCATCAAGTTTTTGGCGCCGTTGCTGGGAACTAAGTAACGGTGAACTATAGTGAATTGTTTTTGTGTTAATTTAGTCATTATCTGTTTATTTATTTATTCAGTATTCTTTATTTTATTGTTATAGTTGATTGGTGGTTTTTTGGTTGTTGGTTTCAGGTAGTTTATGACCAGGAGCTCTAACCCTGATCTCATAGAACCCTTATCGACCCGAAGCACTCTCTCAGATTATTGAGACGATGTTTGCAGGTAGTTGAGGAGGAGAACGGAGTTACAATTCAGGTTCAAGGAGCGGACGTGATGGAGAACCACAACCCCCAGGCCGATGACGATCAGAGGACGATGTATGAGTTTGCTCGACCATTTTGGATGGGATGAAAACTAGTATAGTAAGACCTATTGTAGCGGCTAACAACTTTGAAATAAAAGCCAATGTTATCCAGATGATCCAACAGAGCGTGCAGTTTGGAGGATTGCCTAGCGAGGATCCTAATGCTCATATCTCCAACTTTTTGGAAATTTGTGACACATTCAAGATAAATGGAACAACCGATGATGCCATTCGGCTAAGATTGTTTCCATTTTCCTTGAGGGACAGAGTCAAGAGATGGTTGCAATCTCTTCCACAGTAGACAATTACTACCTAAAAGGCATTGGCTGAAAAGATTTAATATAAGTATTCTCCTCCCGCTAAAACTGCTAAACTTAGAAATGACATATCTTCTTTTGTGCAGTTTGATGATGAAAGCATGTACGATGCATAGGAGAGGTTTAAGGATCTTTTGAGATGCTGCCTGCATCATGGATTGCCAGTATGGATGCAGGTTCAAACCTTCTACAGTGGGTTGAACCTTACGACGAGGCAGATGGTGGATGCTGTAGTAGGTGAGGAGCTAAACAGTAAGACGCCCGAGCAGGCTCAGAATTTGATAGAGGAAATGGCCATGAACAATTATCAGAGGCAATCCTTTAGAAGCCGACTAGAAAGACAGGGAGTGGTTAGCCAAGTAGATTCTACAGCAGCCTTGGCAGCTCAGGTGGAGCTTCTAACCAAGAAGATTAACCAACTCCAGATGCCAATTCATGCAGCGAATGATGGCTGTGAGTTTTGTGGTGGCCCGCAATACAGTGCAAATTGTACTGCGGGAGGTATGTTTGCTTCATCTTCCTCTACTTTTCAATCTGCCTCTACTGTATCTTCTGATGTTGAGCAAGTTGATTATATAGGGAATTCCCAAGGCAGTAAAATGATCCTTACAGCAACATATACAACCCTGGGTGGCGCAATCATCCCAACTTCAGTTGGAGGAACAATAATGCTCAGGGTCCACTGATTTCGGAGACTTCATGTGACCACAAAGCCGGTGAGCTGCTGACTCCTCCTCCACCAGAAAAGAAGCCAAATTTAGAGGAACTTATAATGAAGTTTGTAACGTATACGGAGATGAGGTTCCAGCAAACTCATAGTGCACTTAGGAACCAGCAAGCCTCGATTCAGAACTTAGAGACCCAGATTGGCCAAATCTCTAAGATGTTATCTAAGAGGCAATATGGAGCGCTCCCTAGCACCACTATGTGTAATCTGAGGGAGCACGTGAACGCCATCACTTTGTGTTCAGGTAAGTTAGTTTCAGCTCCTTCTAAGTCTGTTTTTGACGACTCCACTATTGATGTGTAGGTTGAGGCGAGCAGTAAGGTTAAGGAACCTGAGGGACAAAAGGTGAAATCAATTCCAGTCAGGGAATATCAACCTAAGATTCCTTATCCTGCTAGAGTCAAACAAGTAGAGGCGCATGAGCAGTTCAGTAAGTTTTTAGATATGTTTAGACAACTACATATTAACTTGCCTTTTATTGATGCATTGGAGCAGATGCCGAAGTATGCCAAGTTCTTAAAGGACATACTTAGCAGAAAAAGGAAGTTGGAGGAGGTAGCCTATGTTCAGCTCAACAAAGAGTGCTCAATAGTGTTTCAGAGCAAGTTGCCGAGAAACGTCACGATCCAGGAAGTTTCACTATTCCTTGCACTTTAGGTGATTTGTGTGTTGATGATGCATTAGTTGATTTGGGGGCTAGCATTAATGTCATGCCCATTACTTTGTTCAATAAGCTAGGTTTAGGGGAGGCAAAATCCACTAGGATGTGCATTCAATTAGCTGACTGTTCTGTTAAGCTTCCTAGGGGAATTATGGAGAATGTGCTAGTCAAGGTAGATAAGTTCATATTTCCTGTGGATTTTGTGGTTATGGATATGGATAATGAGCATGGTGTACCATTGATTTTGGGAGACCTTTCCTTGCCACAGCTAAAGCTAAAATAGACGTATTTAAGGGAAAGTTAGAACTTAATGTAGGGGATGACTATATTACTTTTAGTTTACCCCCATTTGATAATTCTTCCACTGACCATGTTCATGCCATTTGTAGTATTGATGGAATTGGTCCTGCATGTAATAAAAAACCACAAGATGTACAAATGGATGATGCTATACATGTTTATTTCCCTATTAATATGTGTTATTCATCTGAAGAAAACAACTTGTATCAATTTGAGACTTTGTGCTATGATAGACCCGAGAAGGGTAGTTGCAAGTTTGTTTTTGACAGGTCACTTAGCTAGAATTCGGAGTAGAAGAATGGGCAGCCCAAATCGGTGCGGAGAGCACCTCCTTGGCCATCTACTGCACATATCGGACCTTCTCATTACGCTTATATGCCTTGAGCCCCAGCTTACATTGAGCTGACCTTCTTAATTTGCCCGCGACTGAGGAATGCTGCTGTAGAGTCTAGCTAGACGACTATAACAAAAAGAAGCACCTTCGGGAAGCATTCCTGAATCTGTTTATGCATTTTGAGTTTTTCTTTAGACATCTTTTATTATCTATTTACTTCTCTAGTTTGATATCTCAGTTTAATTTTAGTTTGTTTTATTTTGAGACGATTTTAGTTTATTGAACCTTTTTACTAGATGTTGCTTGGAATGGGTTATTCTTGAGTTTTGCAGAAGTTAACCTACTCGATGCTCATATGCAATTTGGAGGACTAGCATATCTTAGAGTTTAAAGAACACATCAAGGTAGGAAGCTCGGCGACCTGAGATGGCAAAGGAAAGTCTGAAACCTCCCTTCACCACAGTTTCTGTGGCCATCACGGGCTGCAACACCAGGCCTTGCCCATCAGCACGGCCTGAGTCAAGCCCATGATGAAAGACACATGAAGACTTGGGGAATTTCAGACATTCAGCATGGCTTCCGAAGGCATCACGGGCGGTAACACCAGGCCGTGCCCCCGCCCGTGCCAAATTGGTGAAAATCGAAGCACAAGGGCTCAGTACGGGCTGAGTCCAGGCCGTGTTGATCAGCACGGCTGTGTAGTTGTCCGTGCTGACCCCGCGCCTATAAAAGAAAGCCTCCAAAAATTTTTTGCCACCCCTTTTCTGAAGCTCCAAGGTGTGGTTTTCTTCTAATTCTCTCATCCTCCATACTTTTCTCAGCAATTCCAAGTAAGTCTCTCCATTTTTTTGCTAATATGTTTTTGTAGTTTTTATGTTGTTGTACTGCTTTAAGATGACCTCAATTAGATTTAAGCTATATTAGTTGTTTTGATTACTGTGTAGTTGATTATGAAATTGATAAGTGTGGGGTTTGCATAATTAAAGTTTGTTATGCCATTCCATTATGAATAAGTGTTTTTGTGTTAGTTGGTGCATGATAAAGTAGTTTGCAATGTATGGGTTAGTTAGTTTATGCAGGAGATTGAGGCTTTAGTCTTTCGTTAAGTCTAAAGTTTTCTGTTAGTCAAATCATAGCCGTTATGCTGTCCAATTTTCGGTAGGATTTTTTATTAATTTAACTTTTTGTACGAATAACTAATGATTCATTACATCAGGCAATATGACAGACCGCGATCAATCCCGTAGGAAGCAGCCAAAATGAGTTCCTACCAACAAGCGATCGCATGGCGAAGGAACATCTTCCTCCATAGCACTAGAACCAAACGGCGCTGACACAAAGCACAAGCACGGAACCAGCCCGGACCACACAACAACTAGTCCGAGCTCAAAGAGCACCTGCTATGAACCCACTTGCACCTGATTGTCATCCACTGTGGACATTTCCTAATTTAGAAAATGAGAGTCGGTTCTAAGTCATGAGGTGGAAGCAAGTGATGGTGAGTCGTTGCATCGACTTCGCATCCCTAGAAGAGTAGGATTGGTTCAGGATGTGCGCACTCTATTCGGGACTCTGCCGTGTGCATGATTCTTTGATATCATTGAACCAACCTACCGTGAGCTTACAATTGAGTTCCTCAGCACCTTCTTCCTGTGACGGATCCTGGCTGGCATCGACTGATGTAGTTTATTTCAAACTTAGGGGAAGAGAGTTCTCAATGTCAGTCCCGCAATTCGGTGTGCATTTGGGATTATGGACTGAACGGAGATCTCGGGGGAGGAGTATCAGGGATGCCTCTACATCAACCCAATATCCTATGACACCATGTGGGACTCATTGGTACTGAAAACATACTACCCAAGGAGGTCTAAGGCATCTAACCTTCCGGATCATCTCCGCTATCTCCATACCTTATTAGCCTATACCATTACAGGCAGAGGAGATAGTTTTGGAGTGGTGACACATACCGATGTCTTCATCCTCTAGTCTATGCAACATCAGAAGAAGTTAGACTTGGGATATTTATTGGCTCGTCAAGTCCGATCATTTATATTAGACGCCCAGACGAAGATGCACTGTTGTTTTGGCCCGTACCTGACTAGATTATCCAAGAGACTGGACGTATTAGACGATTATTTGTCAGAGCTTTCAGTTATTGGCGACATGACACCATTAGGGATCAAACAGATGGTCAACATGCAGATGATCACGGCTACTAGACACCCACATGGTATAGAGTACAGGCTTGTGAACACCATAGTCAGGGAGGCTAGAGAGGCAGTGGCGAGAGGAGCCCAAGATCCGTCGGTTGGGATCCCGGATGTTAGGATCCCTAGCCTAGCTAGAGTATTTACATTTTTGTGGATAGTTATCTCGTTTTATACTAGAATCACCTGTCTTTTGGTTCCTTTAACGTTTTAGGTCATTATCGAGAGACATTATCAATAATCGAGGGAAATACGCATAATTACGGAGCAAGGACTAGCACTCCGAGGTGGAGCACGGCCTAAACTTTGGCCATGCTGAATTATCAAGTAGCTGCCCTTCAAGAGTGCCATTTTGGCATGGTTTCCGTAGCCACCACGGCCCATGGTGGCTCAGCACTGGCTAGGGCACTGCCTGGAAGAGGTCAACAGATGCGGAATGCAGAGGTCCAGCATGGCCTGGACTCCGCCCGTGCTGATCAGCACAGGCTTGACCATGGTATGTTGAAAGGATTATATAGGCAAAAATGATTTACCGAATTAGGGTTCGATTTTTTGACTTGATTTCCATTATACAAGCTTAAACCATCTGTTTCTAGACTTCAATTCTTGACCTTAGAAGATCATTTCATCAACTGAAGGAAGGATTACACTTATTTCAAACATCAAATAGAAGATCAAGATAAGATTTGGGAGCATTCAATAGGCAAATTAGGGTTTACTATTATGAATTGGGAATTTAGGATTTCTCATCCAACTTGAAGAAGAAGGGTGTATATGCCTTTAATTTACTTTTCTAAATCTATTCTTTACTTTGTGTTGCTTATTAGCATAAGTAGCTAAATTTGTTATACCCAATTGTGGTTCCTATGTTTTTGGATTGATTTTAATATTATGAGATTTTGATTGTCAATTCTTGATTCTTCTTGCTTTCATTATTAATGAGAAATCACTTTATTCATGAGACGTTGTGAATTGTGGTATTTAGATTGCTTTATGTAATTGAGGAATTCATTTAGTAATTGGAAATTTGAATAGCAAGAACTGGTTAATAATCACTTAGAGATAAGGGTAATTGACTAGCCGGATTAAGAATTAACAAAGCTTAATAGAGCCGGGTTAAACCTTAATGCTAATCAAATAATCAATCGTTAGGAAGAGATTCTAACTTTAGGTTATTAGATTTAGCAATTCGGTTATCTCGAGAGGGAGACCGAATTCAGTTGAGACTTCGTCAACGGGTAATTGCAATTGATAATCAATTTAATCTCTATCTTCATAAAAATCCAATTAAGTTAGGTCCCCTAGAGTTTGCTTTTTCCTTCGAGAGTTTTCCTAAATCCTTTCAGACTATTTGACATTTAATTAATTATTTGTTCATATTCAATCATAGCATAACACTTCATTGATTTGTTTAGGTTAGATAACATAAGATGCTACAATGCATATAGGATCACCCTTTCCCGAGAATACCACCTTGATACTCACCATTTGTGCTAGTCTGCATCGATAGGTTCAATCCCTTAGATTGTAGCTACATAAATAGCCTATCAAGTTTTTGGCACCGTTGCCGGGGAAAAACGTTTTTGTATGAACTAGATTGAATTTGTGTTTTTCTTTGTTAATCTAGCCATTTCTATTTTCTTTGTCTTTTCAATTTGTTTTTATCCTTTAGTATTATTGATTCTAGTGTTCTTTGGTTGTTGTGTATCCATTTCAGGTAGTTTATGACCAGAAGCTCTAACCCTACTACTGTAGACCCTCTTACTGAACCAGAGCTATCCCTCCATTTGTTGAGGAAGCATATGTAAGAAGAAGAGGATGCGCTGATAGAGTTTGAAGTTTCTGTGAATCGACCAGTAGAGATGAGGGACAACAATCGGGCTGCGGATGAAGCTAGAACTATCTACGAGTTTACTAGACCTTCTCTTGAGGGGACGCAAATGAGTCTATTGCGACCACCTGTGGCAGCCAACAATTTCAAAATGAAGCCAAATGTGATACAAATGGTGCAAAATAGTGTACAATTTGGGAGACTACCGAGCGAGGACCCAAACGCTCATATCGCCAACTTCTTGGAAATCTGTGACACCTTCAAAATAAATGGAACAACTGATGATGCCATTCGGTTGAGGTTGTTTCCTTTCTCTTTGAGGGACCGAGCAAAAATATGGTTGCAGTCGCTCCCAACCAACACTATCACGACATGGAGATCATTGGCTAAGAAATTTCTTTACAAGTACTTTCCTCCAGCTAAGACTGCTAAATTAAGGAATGACATTTCTTCTTTTGTGCAGATGGAAGAAGAGAGCATGTACGATGCCTGGGAGAGGTACAAGGACTTTTTGAGATGCTGTCCACACCGCGGTCTACCAGTATGGATGCAGGTTCAGACCTTTTACAGCGGTTTGAACCTTGCTACTCGACAAATGGTTGATGTAGCAGCAGGAGGGGCACTAAACAGTAAGACGCCCGAGTAAGCTCAAAACTTAATAGAGGAGATGACCAGAAACAATTACTAGTGGCAGTCTTCTGGGAGCCGACTAGTGAGGCAGGGAGTGGTCAATCAACTGGACTCCACAGCAGCCTTGGCAGCTCAAATGAAGCTTTTGACTAAGAAGTTAGACCAGCTTTAGATGTCGGTTCATGCAGCCCAAATAAGCTATGAATTTTGCTGTGGCCCGCACTACAGTGCAAACTGTAATACAGGAGGTATGTTTGCTGCTAGTAATAATTCTTCCTCTCTTGTTTCTGCTGACATTGAACAGGTAGACTACATGGGTAATGCCCCTAGACAGCAGAACAACCCATACAACAGCACATACAACCCCGGCTGGCATAATCATCCAAATTTCAGGTGGAGAAATAACAATGCCCAGGGTCCACTAGGCTTTTAGAGACTGCATCAGCAGCCACCACAACAGCAGCAGCAAGCTCTACCATCACAGCCTCCTCCACCACCGAAAAGAAATTAACTTGGAGGAGCTGATGATGAAGTTTGTCACGTCGATAGAGACGAGATTCCAATAGATAGATAGTGCTCTTAGAAATCAGCAGACATCCATGCAGAATTTAGAGAGTCAAATTGGGCAGATTTCTAAGATGCTGTTTGAGAGGCCACAAAGACCGTTCCCCGAGATTGAACCCTAGGAAGCATTGCAAGGCTGTCACCTTGCGATCAGGTAAGCAATTGTCTAGCTCTCTACCTTTAGCTAATGATGAGGATGTTTGTATGTAGGATAAGCCAGCTAGGCAGGAGCTAGAGCCTGAGACAATATGAGGAGAAAAGGTGGAAGACAGGCAGAAGAGCCCTTTGAGAGAGTACCGGCCACCAGTCCCCTACCCTACTCAACTTAAGTAGGAGAAGGTTGATAAGTAGTTTGGTAAGTTTCTTGACTTGTTTAAACAACTACGGATTAACCTGCTTTTTATTGAAGCTATTTCGCAGATGCCGAAGTATGCAAAGTTCCTAAAGGAAATTTTGAGCAATAAAAGGAAGTTGGAGGATTTAGGACTCGTGACTCTGAACAAGTAGTGTTCGGCTATTCTTCATAACAAGCTGCCACTCAAAAGAAGAGATCTAGGGAGTTTTACTGTTCCCTGTGTCATTGGCAATTTGCCTATTAGTGGTGCATTAGCTGATTTAGTAGCTAGTATAAATTTAGTGCCCACTAGTCTGTGTGATAAATTAGGTTTGAATGAACCTAAGCCCACTAGGATGAGCATTCAATTAGCTGATAGAACTCTAAAGATTTCTAGGGTATTGTTGAAGATGTGCTTGTTAAGGTAGACAAGTTTATTTTTCTTATAGATTTTCTAGTTATGGATATGGAAGGTGAGAGTACTGTACCTTTAATCCTAGGTAGACTCTTTCTTGCAACATCTAGGGCTGTAATAGATGTTTGTGATGGAAAGCTTAAACTTAGGGTAGACGAAGAGACCATTACCTTCGACCTAGCTACTACTGTGGGACACTCTTGGATCATGATGATGTTGTATTTTCTATTCATATTATGGATGATTTGGTTGAGTCTCATTTAAAGGAAATGTTACTTGATGATCCTTTGCAGGTAGCCTTGCAAGGAGAGAAGGAGGAGCTATCCAACGAAGCAAGTGTTGGAGCAGCTCACTAGTATATTGGCTATTGAGCCTAGCTGTTCTACTGATCCTTTTCTTTCTCCTGATAGGTCAGAAGTGTGGAAAGTGAAGTCTTCTTTTGAGGACCCCCCGGCCTTAGAATTGAAGTAGTTGCCTAAGCACTTAAGCTATGGATTCTTGGATGAGGAAGAAAAGTTACCGGTGATTATTGCAGCAGATTTAACACTTGAGGAGCGAGGAAAAACTCTAGATGTGCTCAAGAGGTATAAGAAGGCCTTCGCCTCTAAGATTGCAGATATTCCCAATATCAACCCTAGTTTCTATTCTCACAAGATTCTTATGGAGGATAGCTATAGAGCAATAGTTCAGCCCTAGAGGTAGCTTAACTCGAACATGAAGGAAGTAGTGAAAAATGAGGTAATTAAGCTCCTAGATGCAGGATTAATTTACCCTATTTTTGAAAGTTCTTGGGTGGGCCCTGTGCAAGTTATGCCGAAGAAAGGAGGCATGACAGTAATTCCAAATGAGCAAGATGAGCTATTACCTACACGGACGGTAACAGGATTCTGAGGGTGCATTGATTACAAGAGGCTTAATGATGCAACTCGGAAGGATCGCTTCCCTCTTCCTTTCATTGATTAAATGTTAGAAAGATTGGCAGGACATATGTTTTATTGTTTCCTTGATGGTTTTTCAGGATATTTTTAGATCCCAATTGCACCTGAAAACCAAGAGAAGACAACTTTCACCTGCCCCTATGGTACATTGGCTTATAGATGGATGCCTTTTGGCCTATGCAATGTGCTGGCTATGTTTCAACGGTGTATGATGGCCATTTTTTATGATACGATTGAGGAGTCGATGGAGGTATTTATGGATGACTTCTCTATTTTTGGTAACTCATTCTCTCACTGTTTGGCAAATCTAGAACGCATGTTAGCTAGGTGAATTGAGGCTAACTTGGTGCTAAATTGGGAAAAGTGTCATTTTATGGTGAGAGAGGGAATCGTTCTAGGGCATAAGATTTCACATGCGGGATGGAAGTCAATAGAGCTAAAATAGAAACAATATCTAAGCTACCACCCCCTAGTTCTGTTAGGGCTGTTAGGAGTTTCTTAGGCCATGTTGGGTTCTATAGGAGATTTATTAGAAATTTCTTTGAAATTGCTAGGCCTCTTACTCAATTACTAGTTAAGGATGCACTTTTCATATTTTATGATGCATGTGTGTCTTCGTTTGAGTTATTAAAGAAAATTTTAACCACAACCACTACTATGGCTTCACCTGATTGGGGGCTGCCCTTTGAACTAATATGCGATGCTAGTGACTATGCAGTTGGAGCTGCTTGGATAGAGGTTTGATAAAAAGTCCCAACCCATTTACTATGCTAGCAAGATGTTAACAAGAGCCCAGGAACATTACACTACTACAGAGAAGGAGTTGTTGGCTGTTGTTTATGTCTTCGACAAATTCTAATCATACCTCATCTTATCAAAGACCATCGTCTTCACTGACCATTCAGCTTTGAGGTATTTGTTCAATAAGCATGATGCTAAGCCAAGATTGATGAGATGGATTCTATTATTGCAGGAGTCGACATTGAGATTAGAGATAAGAAGGGCGCAGAAAATTTGGCAGCAGATCACCTATCCAGATTGGAGAATCTGAGCTTGGAAGCACTTAGTGAGAGCATGATAGATGATCGATTTCCAGAGGAGCACTTATATTCATTAAAGGTATATTCTGATTCTCCTTGGTTTTTATTATGCTAACTATCTTGTGGCTAGGGTCTTACCAAAGGGTATGACTTATCAGTAAAAGAAGAAATTCTTGGTGGATTTGAAATACTACATTTGAGAAGACCCCTTCCTATATCGAGTGTGTGCAAACCAGGTCATCTGCCGATGTGTTTATGGCGAAGAGAGTCTCCAGATCTTGAGGCATTGTCATAGGAGGCCATCAAGCGGCGAACCATACTGCTATGAAGGTGTTGGATGCAGGCTTTTATTGGCTAACTATCTTCTAGGATGCTGGAACCTTTGTTCAGGTTTGCGACACTTGTCAGCGCTCAGGTAATATCTCTGCCCGTGATGAAATGCCCTAAAACAGTATGCAGATAGTTGAGATATTTGATATTTGGGGTATTGACTTCATGGGACCCTTCTCTTCCTTAAATGGTAATAAGTATATCCTTGTAGCTATTGAATATATCTTCAAATGGCCGAAGGCACAAGCCTTACCTACTGACGATGCCAGAGTTGTTTGCAGGCTCCTTAAAAAGTTATTTTATAGGTTCGCCACACCTAGAGCACTAATTAGTGACAGGGGAACACATTTCTTTAACGCTCAATTGGAGAAGGCACTCAGGTGCTATGGTTTAACGCAACGGTTCTCTACTCCCTATCACCTATAAACTAGTGGGCAAGTTGAGGTTACTAATAGGGGTTTAAAACGTATCTTAGAGAGAACTGTGGGTGTAAGTCAGAAGGATTAGACCTCGAAACTAGATGATGCATTATGGGCATTTAGAACTACATATAGGACTCTACAAGTTTTATGCCTTATAGGCTGGTTTATAGGAAGTCTTGTCATTTACCTGTCGAATTAGAACACAGGGCTCTTTAGGCCCTTAAACTTGCAATTTTGATGTTGATTCTATAGGTAAGGAAAGACAGTGGCAACTAGGTGAATTGGAGGGATGGCGTCAACAAGGGTACGAAAACTCCTCAATTTACAAGGCAAAGACAAAGAAGTGGCAGGATCAGAGGCTCAAAAGTCCCAAGGAGTTTCAGAGTGGAAATAAAGTATTGCTATATAACTCACGTCTTGATTGTTCCCAGGGAAGCACAGGAGTCCATGGTCGGGGCCCTTCATGGTTAAGCAAGTTTTCCCATATGGCACAGTCGAGCTACATCATCCCGAGAAGGGTAATTTCAAGGTCAATGGATATAGGCTCAAGGTGTATCATGGAAACTCGTTGGAGAGTGAGCAGCAGGGTTAACATGATTCTGTACCTACAACAATGATTCATATTGAGTCCAGCTAAATGACTCAAGAATAAAATAGAAGCGCCCTTGGGAGGCATTCCCATTCTAGTTTTATGTTCTTTTCTTCGGTCCACTTTTATGTTATCATTCGTTGCATGCTTGTTGATCTTTTAGAACACTTACTTTATATATTAAACATAGTTGTATGAACTTAGGATTGGAATAGCTTATGTCGAATTTTTGGTAATCGAAGTGGGACTGTCCCGTTTGATTTATTTACTTGATTTACAGCCTAAATGTGTGCGTATATGTGTAAAATGCAAGTAGGGAGTTTGGAGACTCGAGATGGCGAAGGAAAGCCCGGACTCCACCCTTTCAACCATGGTTTTCGTGGCCATCACGAGCTACAACACCAGGCCGTGCTCATCAGCACGGCTGGAGTGAAGCCCGTGATGAGGAGACACATGTAGAATGGGGGAATTCAGCCATTCACCACGGCTTCCAAAGGTACCACAAGTTACATCACCAGGCCATGCCGGTCACCACGCCCGTGACTAAGCCCGTGATGAAGATACACGTAAAGCATAAAAGGAAGATTCAGCCATCACCACGACTTCCAAAGGCACCACGGGCAGCAACACCAGGCCGTGATGACCAGCATGGCCGTGCCCCACCACGTGATAGAATGGTGCCATAATGAAGCTTTAGGGTTCAGGCTGAGTCCTAGGCTGTCTTGCAATGGCCTGCCCTCTCCGTCTTGACCACATGACTATAGAAAGGGGAGTTTTCAGAATTTTCTACCTCCCCCTCTCTAAGCTCCAAGGTGTTGTTTTCTTCTATTTCTCTGATTTTTCTTACCTGTCTCAATAATTTCAAGTAAGCCTCTTCATTTTTTTTTTTAATTTAATTTTTCTTTTATGCATTTATTTTATCTAGGACATGCTAGTATGTTTTGGTAGTTTTACTTTGTTACACTGTTTCCATATGACCTCCATTAGATTTAATTTAAATTAGTTGCTATGTTTGCTGTGGATTCGGCTATGGAAAGATAAGTGTGGGGTTTAGCAGCAATAAAGTTTATTTATGGCATTTTATTATGAACAATTGTTAGCATAAATTTTCTTTAGTTGGTGCACGATAAAGTAGGCTGGAATGTATTTATTAATTCGTTTATGCAGGAGATTGAGGCTTTAGTCTTTTGTTAAGTCTAAAGTTTTCTATTAGTCGAATTATAGCCGTTATGCTGTTTAATTTTCGGTAGAATTTCTGATTAACTTGATTTCTTGTTCAATACTAATGATTCATTGCATTAGGTAATATGAGGGACCATGATCAATCATGTAGAAAGCAATCAAAATGCGCCGCTACCAGCAAGCGCTAGCATGGCGAAGGAACATCTTCCTCCACTTCACCGAACCGGACACCCGGCCGGCACCTACCACTGGCAATGACTAGTCAGGCAGAAGGCACCATTCTGAATCCACACACTTTTGGTCGTCATCCATTATGGACATTCCCTAATCCAGATAACGAAAGTCGATTCTAAGTCATGGGATGGAAGAAAGTGATGGCGGGTCGTTGCATCGACTTCGTATCCCTGGAAAGAGTAGGATTGGCTCATGATGTGTGCACTCTGTTCAAAACTCTGCCATATGCGCGATTCTTCGACATCATTGAGCCAACCTATCGTGAGCTTATGATTGAATTCCTTAGCACCTTCTTCCTGCAGCAACAGATCACAAACTGGCATCAGCCTGATGCAGTTTACTTCAGACTTGGGGGAAGGAAGTTCTCAATGTCAGTCCCACAATTCGGCATGCACTTGGGATTATGGACTGAACAGGAAATCTCGGGGGAGGAGTATCAGGGATGTCTTTACATCAACCCAATATCGTACGACACCATGTGGGACTCATTGGTACTCAGGCTGGAATCGTACTACTCCAACAAGTCTAAGGCGTCTAGCCTTCCGGATCATCTCTGCTATCTCCATACCTTATTAGCTTACACGATTACAGGTAGGGGAGATATTTTTGGAGCGGTAACACAGACTAATGTCTTCATCCTCTGGGCTATGCAACATCAGAAGAAGCTTGACTTGGGATATTTGTTGGCTCGACAAATCCGTTCATTTATACTAGATGCCTAGAAGAAGATGCATTGCTGTTTTGGCTTGTATGTAACTAAGTTAGCCAAGAGACTGGATGTATTGGACAATTGTCTGTCAGAGCTTTCACAGATTGGTGACATGACGCCACTAGGGATCAGACAGATGATCAACATGCAGATGATCACGACTACTCGACATCCATATGGTATAGAATATAGGCTTATGAACATAATAGTCAGGGAGGCTAGAGAAGTAGCGGCTAGAGGAGCCTAAGATTCGACGGTGGGGTGATTTGATAGGCATCATGATAGGCTAATTTACGTTAGCTACAATCTAAGGCAGTGTACTTATCGATGCAGTCTAGCACTAATGGCGAGTATCAAGGTCGTATTCCTTGGGAAAGTGAAAGCCCAGAGTAACTCCTTTGTTCTTTATTATATTAACCTAAAATGAGTGATGAATACTTTCTAAACTAACTAATAGCTACAATCTAAGTTCTAAGGGAGATGTAGGAGTAATTGATAACTAAAATAACCAAGACAAGAAAGCAAACCCAAAGGGAACCTAAAGTAGTTGGCAATCAAACAAAAGATAAAGAGGATTGGTGAGTCTAATTATGGTACCCGTGGACAAATTCTTAACTGAATTTGGTTTCTCTCTCTCGATAACCGAATTCCTAAACCTAATAACCTAAAGTTAGAATCTCTTCCTAACGATTGATTCTTAAATTAGCATTAAGCTTTAATCCGCCTCTATTAAGCTTTGTTAATTCTTAATCCGGCCAGTTAATTATCCTTATCTCTAAGCAATTATTAACCAGTTCTTGCTATTCAAAGTTCCAATTGCGAAATGGACTTTTCAATCACACAAAGCAATCTAAACACACAATTCACAACGTCTCATGAATAATGCATTATCTTATTAATACTGAAAACAAGAAGAATACAAAACTAACCCAAACAATCCAACAATATAATACTAAGCCAACATAGTAAAGAAATCCTAATGGATTTAATCAATCTAGCTAATCATGTTCATTATCAAAATACACAAGAATTCAATTACAACAATGAGTAAAGGTAGAGAAAACCCGATTACACCCTTGGATGAGAGTAAACAGCCCCAATTCCTCTTGCTCAATTTGAAAACCAATCAACGAACCTCGCCCAATCTTCAATCTTTGAAGGGAATCTGATTGAAACCTTGATCCAAGTCTCCTTTTCCCTTAGTTTCAACTCAGAAAACCCTTAGGGAGAGAAAAATAAGGGTTTGGGACATTCTCCCCCGCTCTTCTCTTTTCTTTCCTCTCTTCATTCTTTTAATTAATTCCCCCTGTCGCCGGCAACACGGCTATGTTCCTGGCTGTGTTACTCTCTGTGGTCGTGCTCCCTAAAAACTTCTTCTTCTTTGATGTTTGACACGACCGTGTTGGTGCCCGTGTTGGGAACACGGCCAGTGTTGAAACTAACACGGCCCTGTTCAGCTTCCTCATGCTCGTAATTAGCTTGTTTCGGTAGCTTCGGAGTCTAATTATGCTCCAATTCTTCCCTTTACCATCCTTTGACTTCTTTTGGACCTAATGCACACAAACAGACGCATAGGGTGAGTGTTGGGACCAATTCACATCCAAATGTCCATAAAATCAATTTAAAAACCCCATTTAGATGTGTGTATTTTACGCATATCACATCATATTATACATATTTACATGCCCAATTGTTTACATTTTTTTGCATAGTTATAAATCTGATTTTCCTTAAAAGGTAGGAATCCTAAGTTTGATGCTATCCAAATTTCTATCCATATCATCGTTATACCCATATTAACCACCAAACTCACCTCCATGATTCCCTCTACCCATTGCATTATTTCAGCCTCCCTTAACTCCTTTACCCATGCCACAGTAAACACCCACAGTTGTGGTATTATCATCCTTCTTTCCTCTAGAATATTCATCCACAGTCATTCGTAGAATGATATCAATATGCGATCAACTAATTTTCTTTCTTCGCATTTGTCTAAGCACTAGATCGATGCCTATGATTGTCACTTTCATCCGCTTTCAATCAACACTCATGTTTATGCTCCCCAAATAAAACCAAACCATTATACTAGATAGAGATTAGAAATAGTGGCACAAAACAAACGAGAAAAATGAGAACATAGGTAAAATTTTGGATATAATAATGAAATAAATGATAAGTGCTTTGTTCTCTTCTATACTTCTAAATCATAAGGATCACATCGAATTCATTTAAAGTAATTTGGATCAAAGTGTTATTAGGTAGGCCCACGCGTATTTCTCTTTTTTTTATTAAGCTGGCTTATAAAATTTGGGACCGCAAGAGTTGTTGACCATTCAATCCCTCTCTCGTTCTTGATTTGCCTTTAGTTTATTCATCTTTCTTTATTTATTTATTCATATTGAGCCTCTAGTTTCTTCTTCTTATGGAAAAAGGGCTTTCGCACTATAAAAACTGCATTCAACCAAATACTTGTGGCTAGTGAGTATATTATTTTAGCTTTCTACCTTGTGAAAAATCAATTTATGGTTCTTTCAAGAACTTTGCGGACTTATGAAGACCTGCACTAGTGAACCTAGACTTATCACTCACATCCTTCCTTTACGTTGCTAGATGTCACTTATCATTTATGGAAATGATTAAGGGATAATTAATTAATTGTTCCCTTAGTTGGTTAAAGTGTTTTAATTAATATTAAAGAGTTTAATATTAAATTCCCATTGCCAATTAATAATGAACCTAGAAAGTCACACACGTTAATATCAACTCAAGCACGACGATGGACTTAACTTCTACCTCAAGTAGGAATACTAGCATCTTCCGAAGTTAAAGTCCCTAAATGTCTAAATAATGTATAATATATAAGTGGTTATATATTGAAGGAGCTTCACACGTGTCATCACAAAAGAGTTTGTAGTGACATATGTTTGTATAGTAGCTTGACACATGTCATCACGTGGTGTCAGTATAACTTGACACATGTCATTACAAAAGAGGTTTATAATGACATATGTCAATATAGTTTGACACTTATCATCACAAAATAGTGTTATGATCACATGTGTCAATATAGCTGGACACGTGTCATCATAAAAGAGTTTTATGATGACATGTGTTAATACTACTTGACACATGTCATCACAAAAGAATTTTATAATGATACGTGTTTGTACAAATGCGTTAAGGATTGTGAATCATTAACACTATATAAGAGAGTTTCTTACTTCTATTATCATATATAGTGATATAATTTGGCATACTTACGACTATTACAAGGTTATCATAGTAGGAAACTTGAAAGAGGAGAAAGAGTTCTTCATCTTTAAGGATTGAATAGTTTTGCTTGAGATTAGTTATGTGAGATAATCTAGAGGGTTTGCAATTATGAATCCCTATTTGATTCTCTAACAGAAACATCATCAACAATCAAGAATTGAATTCTGCTCTTCAAAGGTTGTAGTCTTTTCTTTTTGTATTCTTCATATTCATAAAAGAAAAGTTATTTTCTTTTGCAACCTAAATCCTCAATTAGAACTTGTAACCTTAATTTCCATGAAATATGAAATTTTTTAAGAGCTTCCGCTACTCCACTGTATGTGTTTTTCCAACAAAGAAATCAAAAGTATTTTGTTCTCTTCCATGCGGCTAAGCGTAAGGATCAAATAGAATTTTTATAAACACAAAGGTAGACAAAGAAAATAAAAGAAAGGAAGGACTTGAGGAATAAGCCTATGTTCAAAAGTGTGAGTCTTGATAAATCCGCAAAGTTCTTGAAAGAATCCATAATTTGATTTTCCACAAGGTGGAAAATTGAAATAATATGCTCATTAGCCTCAAGTATTTGGCTATATGCAGTTTTTATAGCGGGAAAGCCCTATTAAATAAGAAGAAAAAATTAGAAGCTAAATATGAATAAATAAATAAAGAAAGATGAATAAACTAAAGTAATTCCAGATATGAGTTGACTAGTTAACAACTCTTGTAATCCTAAATTTTAAGAGATAGCTTAATGAAAATAAGAGGAAATTTGCGTGGCCTACCTAATAGCACTTCGACCCAAATTACTTCATTATATGCATCCCAAACATCAAAACACTTGCATTCCCACTTTTATTATTCTTGGATTAATCGAAAATAACATGATTACTCCCTTATGCACGTGGATTTACGTCTCAAAAGAGACACATAAAAGAAATGAACAAAATGAGAATATAGCTAGGATTTCAGATTTAATAAGGCAAGAAATCACCAGTTCTTTATTCTTTTCCATATGGCAAATGTAAGGATCAAATCAAAATAAAAGACAATGGTAGATAAAGAATACAAAAGAAAGAATATGGGAGATAAGTTTAGGTTCACTAGCGTAAGTCTTCATAAGTCTACAAAGTTCTTGAAAGAACCTATAACTTGATTTCC
>NW_025963491.1:0-25000 GCF_019578655.1 Ricinus communis | reverse complement strand
TTTAGGTAGGCCTACATGAATTTACCCTTATTTTTGTTAAGTTGGCTCATAAAATTTAGGATTATGATAGTTATTGCCCAGTCAACTCCTCTCTGGTTCTTGATTTGACTTTAATTTATTTATTTTTCTTTATTTATTTATTTATTCATATTTAGCTTATAGTTTTTTCTTCTTATGCAATGAGCGCTTCCCCACTATAAAAATTTCATGCAACTGAATACTTGAGGCTAATGAGCATATTATTTCAGTTTTCTATCTTGCAGAAAATCTTTCTAATCTATGTCTTGTATGATGGTTTGGTTTTATTTGGTGAGCATAAACAAGAGTGTTGAGTTAAAGCACATGGTAGCAACAATCATAGGCACCGACCCAATGCTTGGACAAATGCAAAGAAATAAAATTAGTTGATCGAGTTTTGATATCATTCTTTGAATGATCGTGGTCAAATCTCTTGGAGGAGAGAGGGAACAGCGTGAATCTAGGCATGCCTAAATATTCTGATTCAGGATTTGCACCATTAGGATATCCATTATTCCATGTTTCTCTAGGCACGAGGATTCTCTGATTACACAAGGATTGACATAAGGGATCAGTAGAGCGCAATTGACAAGCTTGACTAGTGACATTGGAGCTTAGTTTGATGCTTAGGATGCATATAATGAATTAATCTGGGTCGAAGTGTTGTTCGGTTGGCCGACACAAATTTTCAATTATTTTTGTTAAGCCAGCTCATAGAATTTAGGACACGAGAGTTATTGCCCAGTCTGGTTCTTGATTTAACTTTGGTTTATTCATCTTTATATATTTATTTATCAATATTTAGTTTCAAGTTTCTTCTTCTAATGGAATGAGGGCTTTCGCACTATAAAAACTGCATGCAACCGAATCATTGAGGCTAGTGAGCATATTCTTTTAGTTTTCTACATTGTAGGACATCAAGTTGTGGGTTCTTTTAAGAGCTTTTCAGACTTACGAAGACTCGCACTAGCGAACTTTGACTTGATTATGTCCTTCGTTTCTTTTGTGTTCTTTGTCTATCCTTGTGTTTAAATCAATTCAATTTGATCTTTGTGCTTAGCCTTATAAAAGAGAACAAAGAACTTGTGATTCTTTTCCTTATTGAATATGAAATCCTACCTATGTTCTCATTTTGTTCATCTCTTTTGTGCCTCTCTTTCTAATATTTGTCTAGTATGAGGGTTTGGTTTTATTTGGGGAGCATAAACACGAGTGTTGAATGAATGCTCATAGAAGCGGCAATCACAAGCACCGATTTAATGCTTGGACAAATGTGAAGAAACAAAATTAGTTGATAGAGTATTGATATCATTCTCAAAATGATCATGGACGAACCTTTTGGAAGAGAATGGGAGCGGCGAGAATTGAGACACACCCAAATATTCCAATTCAGGATTTACACCATTAGGATCTATTGTTCCTTGTTCCTCTAGGCATGAGGACTCCTGATAACACAATGATTGGAAATAAATTTGATTTGATCTTTACGCTTAGCCGTACGAAAGAGTACAAAGATGTTTTAATTTCTTTCCTTATCGGATTCGAAATCCCACCTATGTAATCATTTTGTTCGTCTATTTTTGCTTCTCTTTCTAATCTTTGTCTAGTATGATGGTTTGATTTTATTTGGGCAGCATAAACTTGAGTGTTGAGTGAAAGCGCATGCAAGCAGCAATTATAGGCACCAATCTAATGGTTCGACGAATGCGAAGGAAGAAAATTAGCTGATTGTGTATTGATATCATTCTCTGAATGATCGTGGGGGAGTCTTTTAGAGGAAAGAGGAAATGACGTGAATCGAAGGCACGCCCAAATATTCCGATTCAAGATTTGCACTATTGGGATATCCATCCTTCCTTATTCCTCTAGACATGAGGACTCCTCATGATGCAAGGTTTGGCATAAGGAATTATGGAAACGTAATTGACAAGCTTGATCGGTCACATTAGGCCTTTGCTTGATGATCAAGCAGGACGAGACGTAACTCCATTCACGTAAGGGAGAAATCTTATTGTTTTCGATTAATCCATGCATAATACAATGAGGAATGTGAGTGTTTTTAGGTTTAGGATGCATATAATGAAGTAATATAGGTCATAGTGTTATTAGGTAGGCCCATGCAGATTTTCCCTTGCTTTCAGTAAGCTAGCTCATAAAATTTGGGACTATAAGAGTTATTGCCCAATCAACTCCTCTCTCGTTCTTGATTTGAGTTTAGTTTATTCATCTTTCTTTATTTACTTATTCGTATTTAGCTTCTAGTTTGTTCTTCTTATGCTCACATGGTCGCTTGTATTACACTTGGATAAATAGAAAACAACATAATTTCTCCCCTATGCTCATTGATTTACGTATCGTCTTGCTTATTCATTAAGCCAAGCCCTAATGCTACTGGTTAAGCTTGTTAATTGCATTCCCATGATTCCTTAGGCCAATCTTTGTGTCATTAGGAGTCCTCATGCTTAAAGGAATAAGGAATGATGGAGATCCTAGTGGTGCAAATCCTGATCGGAATAAGTGGGCGGGCCTCTATTCTCGTCGTTCCCTTTTTCCTCTAAAAGATTCGTTTGTGATCTGAGAATGATATCAATACATGATTAACTAATTTTCTTTCTTCGCATTCACCGAAGCATTAATCGATGCCTATGATTGCCGCTTCCACGCGCTTTCACTCAACACTCGTGTTTCTGCTCTCCAAATAAAACTAAACCATCATACTAGACAAAGATTAGAAAGAAAGATATAAAAGAAATAAACAAAATGCAAATATATGTAGGATTAGATCCGATAAGGAAATAAATCACTAGTTGTTTGTTCTCTTTCACATGGCTAAGGATAAGGATCAAATTGAATTGATTTAAACACAAGGGTAGACAAAGGACACAAAAGAAAGGAAGGATGTTAGGGATGAGTTTATGCTTGCTAGCGCGAGTGTTGATAAGTCCACAAAGTTATTAAAAGAACCCATAACTTGATTTCTCACAAGGTAGAAAACTGAAATAATATGCATACTGGCCTCAAGTATTTGGTTGCATGCAGTTTTTATAGTGCGAAAACCATTATTCCAAAAGAAGAAGAAACTAGAAGCTTCTGACATTAGGGCTTAGCTTAATAATCAAGCAAGAAAAGACGTAAATCCATTCGTGTAAGAGAGAAATTATGTTGTTTTCGATTAATCCAAGCATAATACAAGCAGCAATATAAACGTTTTGAGGTTTAGGATGCAAATAATGAATTAATTTTGGTTTGAGTGTTATTAGGTTGGCCGACGTGAATTTTTAATTATTTTCGTTAAGCTGGCTCACAGAATTTGGTATACGAGAGTTGTTGATCAATCAACTACTATCTAGTTCTTGATTTGACTTTACTTTATTCATCTTTCTATATTTATTTATTCATATTTAGCTTCCATTTTTTTCTTTTACTGGAATGAGGGCTTTTGATACGAACCTAATGTATATCAAAGGATTAAAATTTCATGCAAGTTTAATTTCGTTGCCCAAGATCTATCTAAAATCAAATCAATGGAAACGTTAGACCCTTCAAGTATATTAAACTATCAAACCTAAGGTATTAGAGGTAGAAGACGCCATAAGTCATATTTGAACGCCATAAACAATGAATTGCTTGATAAGTTTGAATTACCTCTAAATAAGAACTAAGAATAGAGTATAAACTCACAAAATTTATTAATCATCAATCAATCAATCAACTTGAAAATTTGTACTAGGCTTTTATAGCCTTTATAAAATCCTAATTCTAAGCTATTAAGGAATTACAACTCAAATAGGATAGAGATAAACATCCTAACTAAAATATATAACAAAAAACAAAGTCCTAATGCTCCCAAAATATTATGTAGTCGCCCATTAGGATTAAAAAACCCTAGTTTCTTTAAGCCACATGCATGGGCCATCTTTGGTGGAGCTAATTAGGCCCAAACTCCCTTATGTCTTCCTTTATACTCATTAAGCCCATATTAGATTTATTCAAGCCCAATAAACTAAATTAGATTAATGAGCCTTGAATTTGAATCTTACTCTTCAATCCTTGATGTGTCCTTAGCCCAAACATCTTGAATAAGCCCATTGAAAGCTTCTTTTATCTTCTTAGCCTTGGACCTTGTAATTGGGCCTCCATTGATATGAAGTGGATCTTGAATCCTACTGCCAATAGGATTTGCATCATTCCCTCATTCTTTAGCATGATTCATCCTCCAATCATCACCTATGTTAAAAAAAAAAAAAAAAGATCAGCAACATTAAAAGCAATACTAATTCCATACTCATTGGGAAATTTAAATTTATATGCATTATCATTAATCCTTTCAAGAACTTGAAAAGGACCACCTCCTCGTGGAAGTAACTTAGAACCCCTTTGTAAAGGAAACCTTTCCTTATGCTTGTGCACCCAAACCTAATCATCGGGTTCAAAAACAACCTTCACACGCCTTTGTTGGCTTGTTGAGCATAAACTTTATTCTTTCATTCTATATTTGCACACACCTTCTCATGCAAACTCCTTACAAAATCTGCCTTCTTCTTTCTATCGAGATTAACACGTTCACTCAAAAGTAAAGGAATCATATCTAATGGAGATAAAGGAATAAAACCATTATCTAATATGAGTTTCCTTACAGGCTTAGGAAACTCTAACATCTAACTAAATAGGATACTAGGAGCTAAACAAAGCCTTCATAAATTTAGACTTTAAGAACATTAAACAAAGCCTATTCTTTATGAATTTCATTTGGGCCCAATCCTATTGAACTTCCATTGTTAGCCATTTAAGGACTCTTGAAGCTTCTTAGCTCTTGACCTTGTAATTGGACCTTGTGGCAAACTTAATGGATCCTTCCTTGATTCGTTCTTGTTGCCCTCATTATCGAGCCCATCCAAACCAACATCTTTAAGCCTTGGTCTATCCATATCATTAGGTATGCCATGCAAATTATTCCTTAATATCGTTAAGTTGGCTCATAAAATTTGGGAGTATGAGAGTTGTTGACCAATCAACTCCTCTTTAGTTTTTGATTTGACTATAGTTTATTCATCACTCTTTATTAATTTATTCATATTTAGCTGCTAGTTTCTTCTTTTTATGGAATGAGGGCTTACAGATGAATCTTTTGGAGGATAAAAGGGACAATGAGAATTAAGGCACTCCCTATTATGCCGATTAAGGATTTGCACCATTGGGATCTCCATCATTTCATGTTCCTCTAGGCATGAGGACTCCTGATGACATAAGGATTGGTGTAAGGAATTATAGGAACAAAATTAACAATCTTGATTAGTAGCATTATGGTGTGACTTGATGATCTAGTAGGATGAGAAAAAAATCCACATGCGTAATAGAGAAATCATGTTGCATTCGATTAATCCAAGTGAGAATGGGTGCATTTTGATGTTTGTGACGCATATAACTATCTAATTTTGGGCCAGGGTTGTTATTAGGTATGCCCACACGAATTTTCCTTTATTTTCATTATTCTGGCTCAGAAAATTTGGAACTACGAGAGTTGTTGACTAGTCAACTCATCTTTGTCTAGTATGACGGTTTTGTATTATTTGGGGTGTATAAACATGACTATTGAGAGAAAGCTCATGGAAGCAGCAATCATAGGCATTGATCCAATACTTGGACGAATGCAAAGAAAGAAAATTAGTTGATCGAGTATTGATATCATTCTTCGAATGATCATAAACAAATCTTATAGAGGTGATATGGACCACCCTAGGAATGGGCATGGAAAGCTTGAAGATGATGGACAAGAGTTGCTAAATCAAGGTTGGATAGAGAAAGCTAAGGATCTTGAAGAATAGAGACATAGAGAGTAAGATCAAGTCCAATGGGCTAAGGATACAAAAGCCTTGCCATAAGGCCC
The DNA here is from genome assembly GCF_019578655.1 of Ricinus communis. NCBI lineage: Eukaryota > Viridiplantae > Streptophyta > Magnoliopsida > Malpighiales > Euphorbiaceae > Ricinus > Ricinus communis. Next base: position 19,095 of record NW_025963491.1, on the reverse strand, counting down.
TATGACTAGATCAAGACCTAAGAAGTATCAAGAGGTCTTAACAAAGAATATCCAAGGCTTAGCATTCCACATCTGGGCGGATCAAGGAGATTATTTGAGGCAAGATAGTGTGCATTACATCTATTTTAATATATTACAAGTCCAATTTCAAGATGGGCCAGTTCTACAAGCCACACTTGGGCTTTAGTTTAAGCTTGTCATTTAGGCCTATTTAGCTTATAGTTAAATAAGGCCCATACGCATGACTTGTTTTTAATTTAGGGTTTTCTTTAGTTGCTATGGGTGGCTACTTATGTGTTTTAGCTTTATTAGGAATTGTCTTTAGTTATTTTTTAATTAGGAAGATTATCTCTATCCTTTTCAGATATGTTTCCTGAGCAAGCTAGGATTAGGGTTTTTTAAGGCTTATAAAGCCTAAACAAATTTCTTAGTAGAATTCAACTTTTATCAATAATAGTTCAAGTATTTTTCCTTTCAAAGTTGTTGCTTTGAACCTTGTGTTCTTGATGAATACAATCAAACTTATCAAATCATTTGAAAGTTCATCAATGAAATCTTGACACGATTATTTTTCTATCTTCTTTGGTTTAGGTTTAGGATTATAAGAATTTTACTGACACTTTTCATAATAATCATCAGTCTTTCTTCCCAATAATCTATCAAAAGATTGATAAAGAAGATCTCGACGTCCTCTAGCAAATTCTTCTTGACAAAACATCTCTCGCACACACAATCTGATGTGTTTAACACTCAAAGTAAAGAATTTTACACTCGTCTTTCACTCAGTTAGGCTTCTACCCTCTAATGAGCTCACCACTTGCCTTTTACCACTCAACCTCTATTCTTTGGCACTTATAAAGGCTAAAATAACCAAATACCAAACAACTAAAGTTGTAACAACTTAATAACCAACAAATCAAATTTAGGAAACATAAGAACACGAACTAAGAAAATGAAACTGGACTTAATGAATAATTAAGTCTAAACATAATAAAACATACAAGAATAAGATGAACTAATGAAAAACTAAGCTTGATGAGTGAATTAAACGAAAAAGACAGATTTAGTTTTTATAGAATAAATGATGTATTTAACACTTAAGAAACAAAGAGAACAAACGTACTGGACTCTAAAACTAGCAAAGAATAAGAATTAAATAAGAAAAATACTCTAGACAAGAAAACAAATCATAATTTTTTTCTTGACAATAAAGAAAACAAAACAACTAAAAGAGTAAGGGATACATACTTGATTAATGAGCCAAAAACCTGATACTAAATGATATGAACATGGCTAACTTGTGCCACACTTGGGCTTTAGTTTAAGCTTGTTATTTAGGCCTATTTAGCTTAGTTGAATTAGGTTTCCTAGTTGAATTAAGATTCCTTTCATTGCTTGATCTCCTAACATCATCAAGACTCCTTGCTAGATTAGGAATGCTAGTTGATTTAGGACTCCTTATTGGATTAGTCTTACTTGAGCTAGTAGGATTTGCATCATCAAGACTCCTTGTTGGAATAAGATTCGTTGTGCTAGTTTAGTTTGTATCATAAATCCACCCACGTAAGAGAGAAATCATGCTGCCTTCGATTAATCCAACCAGAAATGAGCGCATTTTTTATGTTTGGAAGGCATAGAATGAAGTAAATTGGGCTTTGAGTGTTCCATAAGAAGAAGAAACTACAATCTAAATTTGAATAAATAAATAAATAAATAAAAGTGAATAAAGCAAAGTCAAATCAAGAACCAGAGAGGAGTTAGCTGGTCAACTACTCTCGTAGTCCTAAATTTTATGAGCCAGCTTAATGAAAATAAGAAAAAATTCACATGGGCATGCTAATAACATGCTGGCCCAAATTACTCTATTACATGTGTCCCAAATATCAAAACGCACGCATTCCCACTTGGATTAATCAAAAGCAACATGGTTTCTCCTTTATGCTCGTAGATTTGGGTCTCGACTTTCTTGATCATCAAGTCACGACCCAATGCCATAAGTCAAGCTTGCCAATTGCGTTCCTTTACGCTCCATGTTCCCTCTTTCCTCTAAAAGATTCGTTTGCGATCATTCAGAGAATGATCAATACTCGATCAACTAATTTTCTATCTTCACACTTGTCCAGGCATTGGATCGGTGCCTATGATTGCCACTTCCACACGCTTTAACTCAAGACTCAAGTTTATGGTGCCAAATAAACCAAACCATTATAGTAGACATAGATTATAAAAAGACAAACAAAAGAAATGAATAAATGAGAACATAGCTATGAATTTATATCCGATAAGGAAAAAACCTCCAAGTTTTCTATTCTCTTCCATGACTAAGCGTAAGGATTGAATCGAATTGATTTAAACACAAGGGTAGATAAAGAACACAAAAGAAAGAAAGGACATGAGTGATAAGTCTAGGTTTGCTAGTCCGAGTATTCATAAGTTTGAAAAGGTCTTGAAAAGACCCATAACTTATTTTTCCACAAGATAGAAAACTAAAATAATTTGATCACTAGCCTCAAATATTCGGCTACATATCGTATTCATAATGCAAAAAGCCCTCATTCCACAAGAGGAAAAAACTAGAAGCTAAATATGAATAAATACATAAATAAAGATGAATAAACTAAAGTCAAATCAAGAACTAAAGAAGAGTTGATTGACCAACAACTCTTGTAGCCTCAATGTGTATGAGCCAACTTAACGAAAATAAGGGAAAATTCTTGTGGGCATACCTAATAATACTCCGACCCAATTTACTTCATTATATGTCTCATAAACATCAAAACATGTATAGTCCCTCATGTATTAATCAAAAGCAGCATGATTTCTCCCTTATGTGTGTGGATTTGCGTCTCGTACTACTTAATCCTCAAGTTACGCCTTAATGCCACCGGTCAAGTTTATCAATTGCGTTCCATAATTCCTTAACGAAAACAAGGGCAAATTCATTTGGCTATATCTAATAATACTCCAGCCCAAGACTTATCGCTTACATCCTTCCTATCTCTTGTCTTCATCTACCCTTGTGTTTAAGACAATTTCATTTGATCCTTAAGCTTAGCAGTATGGAAGAGAACAAATAAATATGAATTCTTTCCTTACCAGATCCAAAATCCTACCTATGTTCTTATTTTGTCTATTTCTTTTGTTCCTCTCTTTCTAATCTCTATCTATTATGATGGTTTGGTTTTATTTAGGGTGCATAAACATGAGTGCTGAGTTAAAGCGTGTGAAAGTAACAATTATAGGCATCAATCCAATGCTTGAACAAATGCGAAGGAAGAAAATTAGTTGATCGAGTATTGATATCATTCTCCAAATGATCACGAATGAATCTTCTAAAGGAAAGAGGGAAGAATGAGAATCGAGGCATGCCCAAATATTTTGATTCAGGATTTGCACCATTAGGATCTCCATTATTTCCTTGTTCCTCTAGGCACAAGGACTCCTAATGACACAAGGATTAGCGTAAGGAGTCATGGGAATGCAATTGACAAGATTGACCGATGGCATTGGGGCTTATCTTGATGATCAAGCAGGACGAAACATAAATCCATATGCGTAAGGGAGAAATCATATAGTCTTCAATTAATCCAAGGGTAATACAAGTGGGAATTTGAGTGTTTTAATGTTTGGGATGCATATAATGAAGTAATTTAGGTCAAAGTGTTATTTGGTAGGCCCAAGAAAATTTCTTCTTGTGTTTTCGGACTCCCTGCAACTCGAGCTTCGCGTAGGCGCTTCCGGATTCGAATTCCACACCATTGGCATGATCGGCTTCCAAACCTGGTGTTTTCCGGACACGTGAAATTTTGAAATTTCAGCTCGGTATAATTTTATTTGGACCTTAAAAATTATGTTACAATTTTAGAAAAATATTGCTGCTATTAATTGTCAATCATGGATAATTTAAAATTAATTGGATTTAATTGATCGTGATTTGTGAAGTGTTGCAGAGTCGGAAAAAATAATACAGGTTTGGTGGCCCAACTCCCGTTAATTAATCGCAGAATATTTGAAGTGTTTCTAGCAGGTTCTGGACCTGTTGTACCGGGGGTAAATGTCTGTAATTTAGAGGTTTTGCTGAATTTTCGACATAATTTATTGAGTCTAAAATATTTTTAGGCAGTCCAATCTAGGCGTCTAGGGTTAGAAAAATTTAAGAATATCTATTAACTTAGTGTTTTTGTGAATAGATAATCTGTCCATCCCGCCAGCTCCATCCGAGGCAAAGGAGCAGACTGCGAAGTGCGACAGATCTGTGAGTTAAAGTCATATAATCCATGCATAATTGGCATGTCTAGATTTAATGCGATATTTAATGATTAACATTTTTGTATGAATATCATTATCGTTATTATAAGTAATTTCATTTAATTGATAATTATCACAAATAGTATTATTATTATTATTAGTAAATTTATTTCTTTATTTCAGATATTTTAATTAATGTTATTATAATATTATTATTATCATCACTACTTATAATTGCATGTTTGCTAATCCCAAATTTCTAAAATTTTAATCTCAGTATGCTATTGAATATTTATGTTGGCTTGTGATTATTCTATTTATGATTTTTGGATTTTGCCCTGGTCGAGTATAACTCTCTAGTTGTGAAAGCTTGACTATCGGAGAAAGATTCCTGGTCGAGCAATGCTCTTTGGGTGCCGGCTTAATTGGGAATCAAGTGTCCCTGGATGTAAGGACCCTGGTTGAGCTTCGCTCTCTGGGCGTCAGACCGATTTGGAATAAGAGGGACGAAAGGCCACTAGCATTTGAGGTTAGGGTTCTGCTGAGCCACTCGTCCCATAAGTCTTTATATACACTTTCTTTCTAAATTATGGCATGACTTGCACTTTAATACAAAATGACATGATATATTGATTTAGTGATTATTATATTGAGGAGACTGCAATAGTTACAAGGTTATGTGATTTTAACTCACTCTCGAGGCTAACAGTCTCAATTTTTTTTTTCAGGTGATAGTTAAAGTTCTTCGTCGTCCTGCATCTTGGTAGCCTGACTTCCTTCTTCATTGGGCCTATTATAGATAAATTATACTTTCATATTTTTAATTATTTTATATTCTAACCCTTCAGTAATAGTATCTTTGATTTATTATGTTTATCTTGGTATATAACGAACGTGAAATGTTATCAATGACCAGTTAGAAATTTATGTATAGCATGCCATACATGATTAATATTATGTTTTCATATGCACTTATTTGAATATCGATTAGTAAGGCTTACTACGGGACTTGGTGGCCTTAAGCCTACACATCCCTAGTGCCGGTCACGGGCCCACAGATCGGGTCATGACACTTGAGGCAAGTTAGCATATTATTTCAGTTTATACCTTTTGAAAAATCAAGTTATGGATTCTTTTAAGAACTTTGCGGACTTATGTAGACTCGCACTAGCAATCATAGACTTATCGCTCACGTCTTTTCATTCTTTTGTGTTCTTTGTCTACCCTTGTGTTTAAATCAATTCAATTTGATCCTGACTCTTAGCCGTATGGAAAGAATAAAAATCTTGTGATTTCTTTCCTTATCGAATCCAAAATCCTACCTATATTCTTCTTTTGTTCATTTTTTTGTGCCTCTCTTTCTAATGTATATATAACAGACGGATGATCGCAAATGAATCTCTTAGAGGAAAGAGGGAATGCCGAAAATCGAGGCACACCCAAATACTTTGATTAAGGACTTGAACTAGTGGGATCTCAATCATTCCTGGTTCCTCTTGGCACAAAGACCTAACGACACAAGGAATGGCATAAGGAGTCATGGAAACGCAATTAACAAGCTTGACTAGTGGTATTGAAGGTTAGCTTAATGATAAAGCAAGATAAGACATAAATCCATGGGCGTAAGGAAGAAATCATATTTTTAATCCAAGCATAATACAAGTGGGAATCTGAGTGTTTTGATGTTTGGGACACATATAATGTTGCAATTTGGGTTTGAGTTTTATTAGGTAGGTGCAAGCGAATTTCCCCTTACTTTTGTTAAGCATGCTCATAAAATTTAGGAGTTTGAGAGTTGTTGACCAGTTAACTCCTCTCTGGTTCATGATTTGACTTTAGTTTATTCATCATTCTTTATTTATATATTCATATTTAGCTTCTAGTTTCTTCTTCTTATGGAATGAGGGCTTTCAAACTATAGAAACTGCACGCAACCGAATACTTGAGGCTGATGAGCATATTATTTCAGTTTTCTACCTTGCACGAAATCAAGTTATGGGTTCTTTCAAGAACTTTATGGACTTATCAACACTCACACTAGCGAGCATAGACTTATCGCTCACGTCCTTCCTTTCTTTTATGTTCTTTATCTACCCTTATGTTTAAATCATTTTGATTTGATCCTTACGCTTAGCCGTATGGAAGCCAACAAAGAACTTGTTGATGCGAATCACAATACCAAGCTCCAAGACTCGAGTCATGATCCAAGCATAAGCATAGGGCTGAATCCTACACTAAGCTCAAGGAATCCTTCACACATTCAAAGTGGGCAAATTATAAGATCTAAGGCCAACATAAAGGAAGCTATTAATGGACTCATTCAAGAGATTTAGGCCAAGGATATATTAACCTGTGGAGAGTTAGATTTAATTAAGACTCGTAGCCTTGTTAATTTAATCAATATGATGGGCTTGAAGAAACCAAGCATGGGTCGAATATGTGTGCACAAGGAGGATATCCTAATACTTGAAGAGGAAACAAGGGAGACACCACGTTAGCTTCCTATTTAGCTAAAGGCGCATGCTTCTTCAAATAGGAGTATGAGAGGCACATTTGGCTTCCTCTTTTACCAAATTGGCGTGTTCTTCATTAGGGAATAGTGAGGCAGCCGCACACTTCATTATTAGGAAGTTTTGCTTGACTGTTTAGTTAATTCTTATTTAGTAAAGATCGACATTCCTTATTCTATTATTTAGAAAACTCTTATTTAGCATATCTTTTTAGACAATTCATAATTAGTTTATTTTCTTTATCCTATTTAGGTATTAGATTTATCTCTTTCACTATATAAACTAAGTATAGCTGCATTATTCAAAGTTAATGAATATATTGAATTAAACAAATTTGTAAGAGTTATTCTTACTCGGTTCTTTGGAAGAAACCAAAGAACTTTGAACTTATCAAGAACTTATTCTTGTGGCATTCAAACAAGGACTTATCATTCACCTTCTACCCTTGCCGTTAACAATCTTTCTTATACCAAGGTTTAAGATATAAGTTATCTTCGGGTCAAGGTTCATCAAAGATCAGATTTGGCTTTCTTGGGATTCTAATTCCAATTCCGCATGTTTGATCTTGTCACAAGTTGCCAAGGTTCACATCATTTGGTATCAAAGCTAAGTCTCTAAATCTATTCTATTTATTCTTTAGTTTATTATTTTGTTTTGTTTATTATTTTTCCGACCTTTTCCTTTATTCTTTTCACCTTAGCTGAAAATTCTTGTTGATTTTTCTTCAAGGCCAAAAGTTTGCTCAAATAAATTTTTGTCCTAAAGTTGTTTATTTTGCTTAAGTATTTAATTTTGTTGCTTCTTGTATGTTCTTATTGAAGTATAAAATAAGAGAATTCAAAAAGAAAGAAAAGAAAAACAAAATAAAAAGAAGAAAGAGAAAAGAAGAAAATAAAATAAAGGCACACACTTAGGCAAATCAAGTTTGTTTGCAATTTTATTTTTTTGAGCATTCGGTATAATTTGTTTTCTTGATCAATTGTATTACTTTCACCTCTACTTCATTCATACATTCGAAGATTACACATCTTTTGATATTTATTCTTTTGGTCAAAACTTGTCACCTTTTAGCCTAGATAAATACTTGTCTTTTGTAGTCCATTCTTTTGTCCAAACGCCATACTTTAGAATTGCTATAAGAGTGTGGATTTGTCCTTTTGGATACTACACGACTTGTTTGCGATTTGAGTTTACGAGTTTAACTAAAGAACTAAAAGTGAGGATTAAGAGTGGTAAAAGGCAAGAGAGATGAGTACAAAAGAGGGAAAGAGCCAAATTTTGTGAAATACGAGTTTTTAAACAATTTTTGAGTGTAAACTCGCAAAAGAGTGGGTGAGATTTTGTTTTGATCTATGTTTTGCAGATTTGAATCATGTCTCAAAGTAAGGACAAATGGATATCGAATGATGAGCCGCAAGAGTTGGATCTCAAAATCTACATGAAACCCATTCAAGCAACCTTAAAATTCCAAAATCTAAGGTTTAACAACATGGATGAAAGACTTGAGCGAGTGGAGTCCAATTTTCAAAGAGGGTGGCCTAGGCGCTTCAATAAACAATCAAAGGAAGCCAAGGCATATGGATCATGATTATTACTATGAGGATGACTACAAAGAAGAGGAGCGAGGTTCTAACATGGTTTGGGATAGATTTGGGAGAGGTTATGAAGGACAAGATGAAAGAGGACCTAGAAGGCAAAATGGAAACTTGGGGAATATTGAAATGAAAATCCCTTCGTTTCAGGGCAGGAATGACCCAGAGCTTTATTTTAAATAGGAGAAGAAGGTTGAGCTACTATTTGATTGCCATGATTATTTTGAAGAGAAGAAGGTGAAGCTAGCTACGGTTGAGTTCACTGATTATGCCGTGGTTTGGTGGGACCAACTTGTGCTTTCAAGGTGAAGGAATGGTAAGGGCCAATTTCAACATGGGAGGAGATGAAGACGGTCAGGAAAAAGAGGTTTACTCCTTCTCACTGTTATAGAGAATTATATAAAAAATTACAAAGTCTTGTGCAGGGATCTAAGAGTGTGGAGGACTACCATAAAGAGATAGAAATAGCAATGATAAGGGCTAATGTGGAAGAGGATAGAGATGCTACTATGGCTCAGTTTTGTCATGGCTTAAACCGACATATTGCTGATGTGATTGAATTGCACCATTATGGTGAACTTGAGGATATGGTACACATGGCCACTAAAGTGGAGAGGCAACTCAAGAATCGAAGCAACTCCGACATATTCAATTCGGCTTCTATATCCACATGGAAATCGAATTAAAAGAAGTAAGAAGTCAAGGAGAGGCTGAGTTATGAGAAGCCAAAAGACTCAAGGGAGTCTAATGGTAAAGCTCCAACTAAGATCGAAACACCTAACACAAGAACAAGGGATATCAAATGTTTTCGGTGCTTAGGGATAGGATATATTGCTTCTCAATGTCCTAATAAAAGAGCTTTGATTTTTATGAATGATGGTGGAGTGCAGACTAAGAGTAAGGAAGAGGATGACATGCCGCCACTTGAGGATTGAAGTGATATTGAGATGCCCATAAGTGGAGAGATATTGGTGGCATGAAGAGCCTTGGGTGCACATGCCAAAGTAAATGAGGTATAATGTGATAAAGATGTCATTTTAATAACAAAGCACCAAGCTTCAAGACTCAACTCACGATCAAAGCACAAGCATAGAGCATACACCAAGCTCAAGGGATCTTTTACACATTCAATGCAGGCCAATTATAAGATATAAGGCCAAACGTATAAAGGAAGCTCTTAATGGACACATTGAAGAGATTTGGGCCAAGGATATATTAACCCATGGAGAGTCAGATTTAATTAACGCTCCTAGCCTTGTTAATTTAATTCAATATGATGGGCTTAAAGAAACCAAGTATGGGCTGAATATGTGTGCACAAGGAGGAGAGCCTAGTACTTGAAGAGGAAACAAGGGAAATACCACTTTAGCTTCCTATTTAGCTATAGGGGCATGCTTCTTCATATAGGAAGCATGGGAGGCACATTTTGGCTTCCTCTTTTGCCAAATTAGTGTCACGACCCGATCTATAGGCCCGTGACCGGCGCTAGGGAATGGGTAGACCTTAGGCCACCGAAACCCATAGCAAGCCTAACCATTCGCTATCTCAATCAAAGAGTAATCAAAATTCTATCCATTGAACAATTATTCATAATTAACTTTTAACCACCAGATACTACATAACTAATTCAGTCATGTAAAAATATGTGTCATACCAAAATTCAATAAATTATATTTTTTGAGCTACGGGACAAGTACATCAGCAGAATCTTAACCCCAACAGTAACAACCTTTTTCCTCTCTTATTCCAATAGAATTGGTGCCCAGAGGCGAAATTCGACCAGGGTCCTTAAATCTAGTCTGGTCACTTAATTTCCAATAAAGTCGGCGCCTAGAGAGCAATGCTCGACCAGGGACCTTTAATTTGGCACTCAAACTCTACACAGCCCAAAGAGTTGAACTCAACCAGGGTAAGTCTTAAAATATTCTTTTACTACCTGTCTCAGATCTATACCGATACGCATGCAGTCCTGATACAACCCATCAGGTGGCTTGTCCTACTGCCCTCTCATTCCGAGTCAACATGCAATTACAATGTCAATGATGTAGAAATAATATATATATGATTACTAAATAAATAAATAATTTAAATCTTTAAATCATTCAATCAGAATTGCTACATAAAGTTTTATCATGACACAATGTATAGCGGAGTATAGCAGATATATGACTTTAACTCACAGTTTTGACGACCCCCTTGCTCTGCTCCTATGGCTCGATTGGAGCAAGTTGAAATAATGGATTATCTATTCATGGGAACAACTCAATCAATAAAAGTAAAACATTTAATAAATAACCCTAGGCCTAGACTCCTAGAACTGATTATCTAAGAATTTCAACTCGGATAAATCCTACCAAAAATTCGGCAAAACTTCCCCTTAAAATACGGACGTTTACCCCCTATATAACGGGTCCAGGACCTGCCAGAAACACTTCTAATATTCATCAATTAATTAACGGGAGTTGGGCCACTAAAACTACATTATCTATCCCGACTTCACAACACATCATAGATCACAATTATTGGCAGATAGTCCGACACATTAGTATTTTGACAATCAATCCACACATAATTTTTCTGGTATTAAACTAATTCGACTCCATCACATCCACCACATAATAACACAATAATTAATCAAATAAACATTAATTAACAATCTCTAAAAATCAACGGCTAGAAAATTACCAAGGCGCTTGATAAATTGCCAACTCTCCTTCCGCCGCTGGAGTCCGATCGACGATCCGAGTGCGCCTACAGACTCGAAAGACGATGATTCTAGCATCTAATTCTTCGATCCAGTCCCCGATCATCCGAAAAAAATCACGGACAGTTTCGACCGTCGATTTTCAAACAGAGTCCGATCGCCGCAAAATTAGTACCATTGGAAAGCTTATGATGCATAGGTCCTGAATATGTCCTCTGATCAACCGAGGCATGATGGCATTGGCCGAAAAACCTCAAAAACCCAACTGAACCTTATAGCTTTCTTTCGCCCAACTCTCTTCTCCGGCCACCCCTACTTTAGCTGCTGCCCTTAGATGGAATCCCACTCTTTGACAAGTCGATCGCCACCACAAGTAGCTGCTGACGCCACCGGACACGCCATGAACGGTGTCGAACAATTGCTGCCTCTTTTCTCTCTTTTCTTTTCTTCGCTCACTACCGCCATCGCTGCCGCTGGACTCGCTGGCATCTGCTCTTCCACTAGCCATCACCACCGTGCCTCGAGCGGGCCTCCTTCTCCACCTGCCATGGACGCAGCCCCAAGCTCTCCTCTCCCCCCTTCTTCTTCTCCGATTCTCTTTCTCTTTTCTTTATTTTCTTATTGGAAAATGGTCCCTCATTTTTTGCTCAATAACCATTTAGATCCCTCATTCTTTTTAATTACTAACTATTACCCCTTGCAAAATTCATGTTTAACGCTCCAGCTTTTCTTCAGTATTTCAATTAAGCCCCTAACTACTTAATTTGGGCCAAATTAAAATTATTAAAAATAGAGAGTTACTTATTTACGCCTTCTTTTAATGGCAAAATTACTAAAATGCCCTTACTAATATATTTAATTATAAAAATACCAACCTTAAAAATTCTCATTTAAACCCCATCTTAATGTAATTATACTTTTAGCTCTTAATTCATAATTAATTATCAAATTAATTCTAACACTTAATTAACTTAACTAACCAATTTGTTGAATATTTTCCAATTTGATCCAATGCTATTGCTAATTAAAATTTTACCATTTCTCAATCAATTCTTTTATAAGAATATTATTTACTATTTCTTTCATAACTTTCAAATATAATATTTAATTCATATTGGGAGAAAAATTGAGTGTGAACTATATATATAAAATATAATTTATCCTCTATAGAACTCACTTAATTAATTTCTTAAAATAATCAATCTAATTAGATATAGTTAAATAAATCTCTTTATTTCTATCTAGCATTAAAATTCCATTTTAAATCATCCAAATTCAATTAATTAAAATTAAATTAAATTAAAACTCGTTATTACTAATATTATTATTATTTTTAAAAAGAAAAAAAACTTCGGGTATTACATTCTTCCCCTCCTTAAGAAAATTCGTCCTCTAATTTTAAAAGAAAAAGGCTTACATTAAGACTGAAACTAATGAGAGTAGCAATCTCTTATCTCCTACTCGGCTTCACGGGTACTTTCCTCGATAGAATAATTCAGCCACAACACCTTAACCATCGGAATAACTTTAGAGCAAGTTGGCAAACTTGAGTATCCACTTTCATGACTGGTTGTTCCTCGCAAGTCAAATCTTCACTTACTTCCACATACTGAGGTTGCAACACGTGTGAAGGATCGATATTTCCTCAACACAGATATACAAAATACCGGAAGGATATGCGAGAAATTTGGTGGCAAGTCCAACTTGTATGCCACCTCACCAATCTTGTCAATAATCTCAAGGGTTTCACATAATAAGCGGCTAACTTGCCTTTCTTACTAAACCGCATCACTTCTTGCATAAGAGACGCCTTAGGAATACATACCCTCTAATACTAATCTCCAGGCGCTCCTACTTCAGGTCCACATAACTCTTATGCCTACTGAAAACTGTCTTCAACCGGTCGCAGATAAAAGGAATCTTCTCTGAAATAAATGATCTGAACCAACTCTGGTCCTGCCAAATTCCAATCGCCAACTTCTTTCCTAATGCGTCTCTTACACGTACTGAATATCCTTAATATCCATATCATATCATCCATCTAGTTGCGATAACTTATTCAAGATTATATGGGTATGAGATCATGTCATCTCGAAACAGAACTCCACCTCGACTGGAATCTAGAAAGTCTCCTTTGTTCCTTTACAGTCCAAAATGGATCATGCTAAGCCACAGATCCATTCTCATAGCAACTAAGCTTGTTATCTAGAGAACCCGATGCTAACACAGTTTACTTTAAAAGATCTACTTATAATCATTATTAATAAAAATTATTATCTAAAAAAGACATCTTTATAAAATCATAAATCTCTAATCATTTTATTTTTATAAAATCCTAGAATATTACGCACCAGGGTGATGATACCCCTTATCACCAAGGGTTGCAATGCATGATGTATGATGCATGTCCTGAAAATGAGTTATGAAAATGTGCATGCCTAAATGATGAAATGCCATAATGAGTTTCCTGCAAGACTTAGAAATATATTATATTTTAAAACACTTTTGTTCTACTTAGAAAAATAAGTGGTGTTCGCTTAAGCTTCTCTGGATTCCGAGCACCTGAAAGATACATACCAACCACTATTCTTATTCTTTTTACAACCATAAAACTCAACTTTAATGCTCTGAACTCTACTCGACATTCTAAGTGTTGAGGTCGACTTTACTCATTAAGACGATACCTGATGCGATGACGAGGCAATTTATAGCACGACCGCAACTACACTTAGCACCAACCTTAAACCGTATTGCCCACCGTTGAAACAACAATCGAGGTATCTAAGGCTGGCCTGCACTAATCACTTATAGAAATGGTAATGGGTCTATTGTGCCTTCTAACATCTTGCAAAAAGAAACACACCACCACTGAGTAGAGATCTCACCATAAATATCTGACCTTGCTATCTCTACTGCGCTTATTCTGAATACAGAATCAAATATAAGCTCACAAGAAAGAGAAATGATAGACTCTCCAATATAAATGCTGAGACTAGACTCAACAGAAACAAACAAAGACAGACTTAATCCTAGCTCCGCAGTACTAAAAATCCTAACCTAGGCTCTGATACCAACTTTGTCACAACTTGATCTGTGGGCCCGTGTCCGGCGCTAGGGAATGGGAGGCGTAAGGCCACTGAAACCTATAGAGGCTTAGGAGTAGAGCAAGGGGGTCATCAGAACTATGAGTTAAAGTCATAAATCTGTTATACTCTGCTATACATGTCTCATGCTAAAATTTTATATAGCAATTCTAATTAATTGATTTAAAGATTTAAATTATTTATTTATTTACCTTAGAGTGCTGCTATCCTATTTTGATATGCAATTCGAGTCATTCATGTATCCCTGTACCTTAGAGTGCTGCTATCCTATAAGCCTGCCAAAAGTCGCTCATTGTCCAGGAATCCTATCTTTGCCTTAGCGTCCACTTCCCACCCCTATTGAACCACTTCTCTAGGTTAGGCTATCACAAGTTGACTGGTCAACAACTCTTGTAATCCCAAATTTTATGAGTCACCTTAACATAAATAAGGAAAAATTCATTTGGGCCTACCTAATAATACTCTAACCCAAATTTCTTTATTATATGCGGCCCTAATTTCAAAATGCTCGCATTGCTACTTATATTATGCTTGGATTTCATGATTTACGTCTCGTCCTACTTGATCATCAAGCTAAGCACAATGCTATCGGTCAAGCTTCTCAATTAAGTTCACATGATTCTTTATGCTAATCCTTGTGTCATTAGAAGTCATTGTATCTAGAGGAACAAGGAATGATGGAGATTCCAATGGTGCAAATCCTACATCGGAATATTTAGCATGCTTCGATTCTTATTGTTCCCATTTTTCTCTAGAAGATTTGTCCACGATCATTTAGAGAATGATATCAATATACGATCAACTAATTTTCTTTCTTCGCATTTGTCCAAGCATTGGATCGGTGCCTATGATAGCCGCTTCCACCCGTTGTCACTCAACAATCGTACTTATGCTCCCTAAATAAAATAAAACCATTATATTACATAGAGATTAGAAAGAGAGGAATAAAATAAACGAATAAGGAAAGAAATCACAGGTTCTTTGTTCTCTTCTATACAGCTAAGCGCAAGGATCAAATCAAATTTATTTAAACACAAGGGCAGATAAAGAACATAAAAGAATGAAAGGACGTGAGCGATAAGTCTATGTGCACGAGTGTTGATAGGTTCATAAAGTTCTTGAAAGAACTGATAACTAGATTTCTCTCAAGTTATTACACTGAAATAATATGCTAACTTGCCTCAAGTAGCATGCAGTTTATATTTTGAAGCCCTTATTCCACAAGAAAAAGAAACTAGAAGATAAATTTGAATAAATAAATAAAGAAAGATGGATAAACTAAAGTCAAATCAAGAACCTCAGAGTAGTTGACTGGGCAACAACTCTCATGATCCTAAATTTCATGAGCCAACTTAACAAAAATAAGGAAAAATTAGCATGGGCCTACCTACGCTTGGATTAATTGAAAATAACATGATTTCTCTCTTACGCGCATGGATTTACGTCTCCTCCTACTTGATTATTTAGGAATCATGAGAACACGATTGACAAGCTTGACTGGTGGTATTGAGGCGTGACTTAATGATCAAGCAGCACGAGATGCAAATCCACACTCGTAAGGGAGAAATCATGCTGCTTTTAGTTAATACAAGCAGGAATGCACGTGTTTTGATGTTTAAGAGGCATATAATGAAGTAAATTAGGCCAGAGTGTTATTAGGTGCGCCCATGTGAAAATAACATTGTTTCTGTTAAGGAATCATGGGAACATAATTGACAAGCTTCACCGGTGGCATTAGACCGTGGCTTGATGATCAAGTAGGACAAGATGCAAATCCAACCATGTGATGGAGAATTCATGTTGCTTTCGAATAATCCAAGCGAGAATGCACACATTTTGATGTTCGGGATGCATATAATGATGTAATTTGGGTCAGAGTGTTATTAAGTCGGCCCACAAGAATTTTCTCTTATTTTCGTTAAGCTGGCTTATAAAACTTGAGACTACGAGAGTTGTTAGCCAGTCAAATCCTCTCTGATTCTTTATTTGACTTTAGTTTGTTGATCTTTTTTATTTATGTATTCATATTTAGCTTGTAGTTTCTTCTTCTTATAGAATGAGGGCTTTTACATTATGAAAATCGCAAGCAACCAAATATTTGAGGCTAGTGAGTATATTATTTTAGTTTCCTACCTTATAGAGAAATAAGTTATGGGTTCATTCAAGACCTTTGACTTATTAAGACTCGTGTGAGCATTCCTAATAAACCCTGGCCCAAATGACATAATTATATGTGTCCCGAAATCAAAATGTACGCATTCCCCTTGGATTAATCGAAAGCAACCACAACAAACATACTATCACGTCCTTTCCTAGTCCTAGGCAATCCAAACACAAAATCCATAGACACATCAGTCTAAGGTTACTAAGAGTGGTTAATGGATTATATAAACCAAACAGTTCTAATCTATACTTAGCCTCTTTACATGTAATGTAATGCTCACAAACTTTTTTTGCATCATCTTTCATATCAGGCAAAAAGAAAAGTTCAAGCAACATATCATAGATCTTATTTACACCAAAATGACCCATTAAACCTCCTCCATATGCTTCCTTAATCAATAATTCCCTTACAGAACACTTAGAAAATACACAATCTATTTCTTTTAAACAAGAAGCCATCAAATAAATAAAAGTCATTCGAAGCAGCCCCATAATCACAAGATGCATAGATTCCATTAAAAAAACATCATCATGTTGATACAATTCCTTAATAAACTTAAAACTTAATAGTTTATAAGTAAATGAATTAAGTAAAGTGTACCTTCTAGACAATGCATCTGCAACCACATTCTTTTTACCTTGTTTGTACTTGACCACATATAGGAACGTTTCAATGAATTCTATCTATTTAGCATGCCTTCAGTTCAACTTATCTTGACACTTTAAGTGTTTTAAACTTTCATGGTCCACGTGTATCACAAACTCCCTTGGCCATAAGTAATGTTGCCATGTTTGCAAAGCTCGAACCAAAGCATATAATTCCTTGTCATATGTTAGATACTTCAAAGCTGCCTCATTTAACTTTTCACTAAAATATATTAGTGGTCTTTGATCCTGCATTGAAACAACTACAATTCCTATACCACTAGCATCACATTCAATTTCAAAGTTCTTATCAAAGTTAGGTAAAGCAAGCATAGGTGCATTACACAATTTATCTTTAAGTTGATTATATGCATGTTCTTGTGCATCGCCCAATAAATCGAACATATTTCTTAACTAACTCATTTAACGATGCAGCTATAGTGCTAAAATTCTCGATGAGTCTCCTATAAAAACCCATAAGTCCATGAAAGCTTCTTACCTCACTAACATTTTTAGGTGTCGGCAATCTCTTATAGCTTTTACCTTGTCCTCATGAACCTCCACACCTTGACTAGACACTACAAAACCTAAAAAGATAACCATGCATATTATCTAAT
Organism: Ricinus communis; assembly: GCF_019578655.1. Classification (NCBI taxonomy): domain Eukaryota; kingdom Viridiplantae; phylum Streptophyta; class Magnoliopsida; order Malpighiales; family Euphorbiaceae; genus Ricinus; species Ricinus communis. The sequence goes on along the minus strand of NW_025963491.1, from coordinate 1,512 downwards.
CTAGGAATAAAATGATGATACTTTACAGTGATCTTGTTGATGGCTCTACAATCCATACACATCCTTCAAGATTTGTCTTTCTTTGGCACAAGAATAACAGGTACCGAATAAGGACTCAAACTTTCTCTTATATATCCCTTATCTAGCAATTGCTCCACTTGTCTTTGGATCTCCTTAGTCTGACTTGGATTATTCCTATATGCTGGTCTATTAGGTATGGCAGTCCCCATAATGAAGTTTATCTAATGTTTTATGTCTCTAATTGGTGGTAAACCACTTGGCATCTCCTCGGGAAATATATCTTCAAATTCCTGCAAAAGTTCAACAAACCTACTAGGCAAAGATGATTAAGGTCATTAGTGCCAAAATAAGCCCCTTTATAAAAGTACAAATATAGGCTAGTTAGAATACAAAGCTTGCCTAACCTCACTTGCTCTAGCTATTAAACTCACATTCTTTTCACTTTTCTCTGTAGGCCGATTCTTTATTGCTTTTTTTTACTCTCAATCTTTTTGTTTTCACTCCCTAAATACTCTATGTACTCTCCTTTTCTTTTTTCTCGACCTCCACTCTCTTCTTTTCCGTCTTACACTAGTCTTCATATACTTCCTTTGAGGAAAGTGGTGTCAATATGGTCTTCTGCCCATCCTTGGTAAATGAATACCTATTGAGGTACCCATCATGTATAGCTCGCCTATCAAATTGCCATGGTCTTCCAAGAAAAATATTCCCTGCATGCATAGAAACCACATCACATAGCACCTCATCATGATATTTACCAATTGTAAATGAAAAAATATATTACCTATTTACCTTGACCTCACCAAAATTATTAAGCCACTGAAGTTTGTAAGGTCGTGGGTGTGGTATAGTAGACAACCCCGATCTATCAATCAAGAACATGCTCACCATATTAGTGCAACTTCCACTATCAACAATGACGCTATATGCCTTTCCTTGAACATGACACCTTATATGGAACAAGTTGTCTCATTGCTCCTCATAGCAATCCTCCTTCGATTGAGTATTAAGGGCATATGCCTTATAATCAACAAATCACCCCTAATTATTTCCTGAACACTCTCCTCACTACCACTCTCTAACTCGAGCATCTCATCCTCACTACTACTCTCATTGTCGCCCTCTTCATCATCTGTCACTACCTCACCATTTTGTATGGCCATAGTCCTTCTATTAGGGCACTCCTTAAAAATATGACCTACTCCTTGATACTTCCAACACTTAATGTCCCTATTTCTCCCTTTAGGCTCTTCGGTCTTAGACTTCTCTATAGAAACCAAATCTACCTTGCCTCTTGAAACATCATAGGCAACCTTGTTTTCATTCTTAAAATCACTCTTTCCATCCTTTTTCTAAGAAGAATTAGAGTTGGAATAAGATTTAGGAACATACCTTGTTGCCTCTCTTCCTTAGAGTTGTTTTTCTACTTTAATGGCAATTGTACCATCTTCTCTAACACCACATAAGATTGTAAATGCACTCGGTCAACTA
>NW_025963490.1:0-25000 GCF_019578655.1 Ricinus communis | reverse complement strand
TTAATGATTAATTTTTATGATTATCATTATCGTTATTATAAGTAAACTTCATTTAATTGATAATCAACACGAATAATATTAATATTATTATTAGTTAATTTATCTCGTTATTTATGATATTTTAAATAATGTTATTTTAATACTATTATTATTATCTCTATAGATATTCTGCATGTTTGCTTTACCCGATATTACTAAACTTTACTTCTCAGTATGTAATTGAATAAATTATGTTGCCTATGAATAGCCTATTTATGATTTTATATATATATATATGTTATGATTGTGACTTGGGGATGAGCTGACAGTAGAACATGCCACCTGATGGGTTGCATCAGGATCGCGTGTGCACTGATAATAATCAGAGATAGGTAACAAAAGTTATTTTTAGGTTTTGCACTGGTCGAGTATAACTCTCTAGACTATGAAAGCTTGACTGCCGGAGAAAGGTCCCTAGTTGAGCAATGCTCTCTAGGCACCGGCCTAATTGGGAATCAAGTGTTCGTCACGACCCGATCTATAGGCCCATGCACAAATCTATGTTTGGTCATTAATAAATTTTCATAGTTTGTCATAGACTAGATCAAACATAACATAGCAAGTAATTTAGGTTAGAGTATCTTTATGTAGGCCCACACGAATTTACCCTTATTATTGTTAAGTTGCTTAATAAAATTTGGGACTATGAGAGTTGTTTCCTGATCAACTCCTCTCTCGTTCTTGATTTGACTTTAGTTTATTCATTTTTCATTATTTATTTATTCATATTTAGATTCTAGTTTCTTCTTCTTATTGAATGAGCGCTTTTGCACTGTAAAAACTGCATGCAACCGAATACTTGAGGCTAGAGAGCCTATTATTTCAGTTTTCTACCTTACGGCAAATCAAGTTATTGGTTCCTTTAAGAACTTTCTGGACTTATCAACATTCATGCTTGCCAGCATAGACTTATCCCTCACTTTCTTCCTTTCTCTTGTGTTCTTTGTCTATCTTTGTGTTTAATCAATTCGATTTGATCCTTACGCTTAGCCGTATGAAAAAGAGCAAAAACCTTGTGGTTTCTTTTCATACTGGATCTAAAATCCTACCTATATTCTCATATTTTTATTTATTTTGTGTCTCTCTTTCTAATCTCTGTCTAATATGATGGTTTGGTTTTATTTGGCGAGCATAAACACGAGTGTTGTGTGAAAGTGTGTGGAAGCAGCAACATAGGCACCAATCCAACGCTTCAACAAATTTAAGAAAGAAAATTAGTTGATCGTGTATTGATACCATTCTCTGAATGATCACGGACAAATCTTATAGAGAAATGTAGAAACGACAAGAATCTAAGCATGCCCATATATTTCGATTTAGCATTTGCACCATTTGGATCTCCATCCTTCCTTGTTCCTCTAGGCATGAGGACTCTTGATGACACAAGGATTTGCATAAGGAATCGTGGGAGCGCAATTGACAAGTTGGACCGATGGCATTGGGCCTTAGCTTGATGATCAAGCAGGATGAGACATATATCCACGCATGTAAGGTAGAACTCATGATGTTTTTTTATTAATCCAAGTGTAATACTAGCGAAATTCGAGGGCTTTGATGTTTGAAATGCATACAATAATGTAATTTAGGTCGCTGTGCTTTTAGGTAGGGCCACAGGAATTTACACCTATTTTTGTTAAGCTATCTCATAAAACTTGGGACTACGAGAGTTGTTGCCAGTCAATTCCTTTCTTGTTCTTAATTTGACTTTAGTTTATTTATCTTTATTTATTTATTTATTCATATTTAACATCTAGTTTCTTATTCTACTTCTCTAAGGAATAAATCAGCAATATGTGATGCATCATCGGTTTTATGACATGCAATAAAGTGTGCCAATTTACTAAATCTATCCACCATATAAATACTATCATTGCCATAAGAATTGCTCTATTCAGTATAGGAATTGGATCTATTTTAATGCGGGATCAAAGACCACTAATGAATTAAAGGAAAACTAAGTCCCTTAAACCCCAATTCCAAGTATGCCACAAGGATAGATCAAGTCGTTGATAAGTAAGATTTGCATTCAAACAAGAACACTAAACCTAAACTATATCAGAGGATTAAACCCGTATGCAAGTTTGATTTCATTACCCAAGATCTATCTAGAACCAGATCAATGGAAACCTTAGACCCTTCAAGTATATTAAACAATCAAACCTAAAATATTAAAGGTAGAAGATGCCACAATTTAGTATGGATTCTAAATTAATAAGTCGAATTTGAATGCCACAAATAATGAATTGCTCGATAAGTTCGAATTAGCTCTAAACAAGAACTAAGAATATAGTATAAACTCATAAAATATATTAATCAATAATCAATCAATGAGCCTAAAAAATCATACTAGGCTTTAATAGCCTTTAGAAAACCATAATTCTAAGCTATTAGCGAATTATAACTCAAATAGGATAGAGACAAATATCCTAACTAAGAAAGATAACTAAAAACAAAGTCCTAATACTCCTAAATTACTATGTAGTAACCCATTAGGAGTAAGAAACCTAGTTTCTTTAAGTCACACACATGGGACATCTTTGCCGGAGTTAATTAGGTCCAAACTTCTATGTTCTCTTATATGTTCATTAAGCCCATATTAGATTTATTCAAGCCTAATAAACTGAATTAGATTAATGAACCTTGAATTTGAATCCAACTTTTCAAGCCTTAGGTATACCCACACAAATCCAACGTTTTAATGTCAACAGCTCTCGTTGTCTCAAATTTTTTGAGCCAGCTTAACGAAAGCAAGGGGAAATCTGCAAGGGCCTACCTAATAACAACCCGACCCAAAATACTTCTTTATATGCATCCTAAAAATCAAAATGTTTGCATTCCCGCTAGTATTACACTTGCATTAATTGAAACCCATATGATTTCTCACTATCACGCATGGATTTATGTCTCATATTGCTTGATCATCAAGCTAAGCTCCAAAATTACCAGTCAAGCTTGTCAATTGCATTCTATGATTCCTTAAGCCAATCCTCGCATCATCAAGAGTCCTCGTGCTAGAGGTACAAGGAATAAGCCTCAATTATAATCATCCCTTTTTCCTCCAAAAGTTTTATTTAAAATCATTCGAAGAATGATATGAATACTCGATCAGCTAATTTTCTTTCTCCACATTAGTCCAAGTACTGAATCAATGCCTATGATTGTCTCTTCCATGACCTTTCTCTCAACATTCGTGTTTATGCTCCCCAAATAAAACCAAACTATCATACTAAAGAAAGAGGAGTTGACTAGTCAACAACCCTCATTAGTCCCAGATTTTATGAGCTAGATTAACAAAAAGAAGGGAGAATTTATATGGGCATACCAAACATCAAAACATCAGAACGGATGCATTCCCGCTTGGATTAATCGAAAGCAACATGATTTCTCCCTTATGCACGTGGATTTGTGTCTCGTCCTGCTAGGTCATCAAGTCACCCCATAATACCACCAGTCAAGCTTGTCAATTGTATTTATGCTTGCCAAATAAAACCAAACCATCAAATACAAAGATTAGATAGAGTGGAACAAAAGAAACGAACAAAATGAGAACATAAGTGGGATTTCAGATTTGATAAGGAAATAAATCACAAGTTCTTTTACTTTCTTCCATACGGCTAAGCGAAAGGATCAAATAGAATTGACTTAAACACAAGGGTTGACAAAGAACATAAAAGAAAGGAAGGACGTAAGCGATAAGTCTATGTTCGCTAGAAAGAGTCTTGATAAGTTCGCAAGGTAGGGAACTCAAATAATATTTTCACTGCCCTCAAGTATTCAGTTGCATGCAATTTTTGTAGTACGAGAGAGTAGTTGACTTGTCAATAACTCTTGTAGTCCCAAATTTTATGAGCTAGCTTAACACAAATAAGGGGAAATTCGTCTAGGCCTACCCAATAATACTTTGACCTAAATTTCTTCATTATATGCAGCCCTAACATCAAAATGCTCACATTGCTGCTTGTATTACGCTTGGATTTCATGATTTTTCCCTTACAAGCGTGGACTTACATGTCGTCCTATTTGATTATCAAACTAAGCACAATGCCATTGGTAAAGCTTATCAATTGAGCTCCCATGATTCTTTATGTCAATCCTTGTGTCATCAGAATTCATCATGCCTAGAGGAACAATGATGGACAGTCCAATGGAGCAAATCCTGCATTGGAATATTTAGTGTGCCTTGATTCTCATTGTTCCCACTTTTATCTAGAAGATTTATCTCCGATCATTCGGAGAATGATATTAATACATGACCAACTAATTTTCTTTTTCGCATTTGTCCAAGCATTGGATTGGTGCCTATGATTGCCGCTTCCATGCACTTTCACTCAACCCTCTTACTTATGCTCCCTAAATAAAATAAAACCATTATATTAGACATAGATTGGAAAATGAGGCATAAAACAAATGAAAAAATAGGTAAGATTTTGGATCCAATAAGGAAAGAAATCACAAGTGCTTTATTCTCTTCTATACAACTAAGCGTAAGGATTAAATCAAATTCATTTAAACACAAGGGCAGATAAAGAACACAAAGAATGAAAGAACGTGAGCGATAAGTCTATGTTCACTAGCACGAGTTTTGATAAGTTCATAAAGTTCTTGAACGAACTGATAACTTGATTTCCCGCAAGTTATTGCACTAGAATAATATGATAACTTCCTCAAGTAGCATGCAATTTTTATATTTTGAAGCCCTCATTCTATAAGAAAAAGAAACTAGAAGGTAAATTTGAATAAATAAATAAAGAAATCTGGATTAACTAAAGTCAAATCAAGAATCGGAGAGTAGCTGACTAGTCAAAAACTCTCATGATCCCAAATTTCATGAGCCAACTTAACAAAAGTAAAGGAAAATTAGCATGGGCCTACCTACGCTTGAATTAATTGAAAACAACATGGATTTACGTCTCCTCCTGCTTGATTATTTAGGAATCATGAGAATGCAATTGACAAGCTTGACTAGTGGTACTAAATTGAAAAACAATCAAGAATCCAAAATACCTCCTTGGCCATCTGCTATACACATTGGATCGCCTCCTTGCGGTTATATGCCTCAGGCCCCAGCTTACAATGAGCCCACCTTCTCAATTTGCCTATGGGTAGGAATGCTGCTGCAGTGTCTAGCTAAGCCACTCGACTAAAAAGAAGCACTTTTTGGGAGGCACCCCAAAATTTTAATTTTATGTTTTTATTAACATTTTTTTATCAATTGTTTGCATGCTTGATGGTAGTTAGAACACTTACTTAATAATTAAACATAGTTGGGTTTTAATAATTTAATTCAGATTTTTGGTAATTGGTGAAGACGGACTTCCCCGTTTGATTTATTTTACTTCATTTACAACCTAAATGTTTGCATATATATGTTAAATGCTGGTAGGGAGTTTGGCGACTCGAAATGGCGAAGGAAAGCTCGGACTTCACCCGTCCACCATGGTTTCCGTGGGCATTACTCCATGCGCGTAAGGGAGAAATCATAATGTTATCAATGATTTCAAGTGTAATATAATCAAGAATGCAAGCTCTTTGATTTTCGAGAGGCATATAATTAAGTAATGTGGTTTAGAGTATTATTAGGTAGGCCCATATGAAACTTTCCCTTATTTTCATTTAGTTGGTTCATAAAATTTGGGATCTCCATCATTCCTTATTCCTCAAGGCACAAGGACTCCTTATGACACAAGGATTGCCGTAAGGACTAGTTAATAATTTTTATAGTCCCAAATTTGATGATCAATCAGGACGAGATATAAATCCATGCACATAAGGGAGAAGTCATGTTGTTTTCAATAAATCTAAGTGTAATACAAGCGAGAATGTGAGAGTTTTGATGTTTGGGATGCATAGAACGAAATAATTTTGATAAGAGTGTTATTAGGTAGGCATACACGAATTTCCCTTTATTTCTATTAAGCTGGCTCACAAAATTTAGAACTCCAAGAGTTTTTAACCAGCCAACTCGTTTCACATTCTTGATTTGACTTTACTTTATTCATATTTAGATTCTAGTTTCTTCTTCTTATAGGATGAGGACTTTCGCACTATAAAAAGCACACGCAAAAGGCTAATGAGCATATTATTTTAGTTTTCAAGAGCTTTATGGACTTATCCACACTCGCTTCGTGAGCGTAGACTTATTTCTTACGCTCTTCTTTTCTTTTATATTTTGTTGATCATGTATTGATCTTATTGATATGAAACCTTCATGAATAAGCTTGAGAACCCCTTTTGAATTGCAAACCCATAATGCATTAACATGAAAGCCCCAACAACCAATTCAGTTCAACCCCTAAGAAAGGTAAGAAAACAGATTACTTAGAAAGATGATCAAGAATTCAAATTTAGAAAATTTGTTCCTAAATCCCAATTTTGAAATACTCCACAAGAAGATGATCAATGTACTTGAATGTTTCTTAAGCATGCATTCTATATAAGAACACAAAGACAAAGTAGACAAGCTTTAAGGTAAAAATACCAATGATCATTTAATTGCTAACTTCAACTTCAACTTCAACTTTTTAATTCATTACATCAAAACTCGTACTAGGCTTATATATGACTTAGAAAACTCTAAATCTTAACTAATAAGGATTTATATCTGATCTAGGATAAAGATAACCTTCCTAACTAAAAAAGATAACTTAAACAAAGTCCTAATTAGGTTAAAATATATGTGTGGCCACCGAAAATAAGCCATAAAACCCTAGTTTACATAAGTCATATAGATGGGCCTCATAACATAAGCTAAGTTAGGCCCAAAGTCTTCATATGCTCCAATTCAGCTTTTTTGGTCTTTCTAATCACAATTGGATTCATTCAAGCCTAAAAGACTAAATTAGATTAATGAGTCTTGAACTTAAATCCAATTCTTCAAGCTTTGATACGCCCTTATCTTAAATTTCTTGGATAATCTCATTAACTTGCAATTTCAATCGAACTAGGACTCCTAGTTAAATTAGGATTCCTTTCGCTGCCTGAACTTCTAATATCATCAAGACTCCTTACAGGATTAGGATTCCGTGAGCTAGCAGGATTTGAATCGTCAAGGCTCATTGTTGGAGTAGAATTCATTATGCTAGTTTGATTCGTATGAATTATTCTCCGAATGATTGTGGAAGAATCTTTTAGAGGAAAAAGGAATGCTGAGAATCGTGGCATGCCTAAATATTCTGATTCAAGATTTACACCATTAGGATCTCCATCCTTCCTTGTTCCTCTAGGTAGGAGGACTCTTGATGACGTAAGGTTGGGCATAAGGAATCATAAGAATGCAACTAACAATCTTGACTAATGGCATTAGGGCTTAGCTTGATGATCAAGCAGGAGAGACGTAAATCCAAGTACATAAGGGAGAGATCATGTTATTTTTCAATTAATCCAAGCGTAATACAAGCTGAAATTCGAGCGCTTTGATATTTGAAATGCATATAATGAAGTAATTTCGGTGGGAGTGTTTTTAGATAGGCCCACTTGAATTTACCCTTATTTTTATTAAGCTAGCTCATAAAATTTAGGACTACTAGAGTTGCTGCCTAGGCAACTCCACTCTAGTTCCTAATTTGACTTTAGTTTATTAATCTTTCTTTCTATTTTCATTCATATTTAGCTTCTAATCTCTTCTTCTCACGGAATAAGGGCTTTTGCACTATAAAAACCGCACGCAACCGAATACTTGAGCCTAGTGAGCATATTATTTTAGTTTTCTACCTTTTAGGAGTTCAATTTATGGGTTTTTTAAGAAATTTATGGACTTATCAACACTACCGCTCGTAAGCATAGACTTATCCCTCACGTCCTTCCTTTTGCTTGTCTTCTTTGTCTACGCTTGTGTTTAAATAAATTTGATTTCATCCTTACACTTAGCCATATGAAAGAGAACAAAGAACATGTGATTTCTATCCTTATTGGATATGAAATCCTACCTATATTCTCATTTTTGGTTTCTTTTGTGTCTCTCTTTCTAATCTCTATGTAGTATGTTGGTTTGGTTTTATATGGGGATCATTGATAGGCTATTTGTGTAGCTAAACTCTAAAGCAGTGAACCTATCGATGTAGACTAGCACAAATGGTGAGTATCAAGGTCGTATTCTCGGGAAAGGGTGATCCTAGAACTACTGCTGCGTCTTATGGTATCTAACCTTAACAAAACTGATGAAGTTATTATGCTATGATTAAATATGAACAAAATATTAACTAAGTGTCAAATAATTTGAAAGGATTTAGGAAAACAATCGAAGGAAAAAGCAAACCCTAAGGGACCTAAGCTAGTTGGATTTTAATGAAGATAGAGATTATATTGATTACTAATTGCAATTACCTGTGGATGAATTTTTAACTAAATTCTGTCTCCCTCTCGAGATAACCGAATTCCTAAACCTAATAACCTAAAGTTGGAATCTCTTTCCTAACGATCGATTATTCAATTAGCATTAAGCTTTAACCCACCTCTATTAAGCTTTGTTAATTCTTAATCCGGCTAGTCAATTACCCTTATCTCTAAGTGATCATTAACCAGTTCTTGTTGAAATTTCCAATTACTAAATAAATTTCTCAATTACATAAAGTAATCTAAATACCACAACTCACAATGTCTCATGAATAATGTGATTTTTCATTAATAATGAAAGTAAGAAGAGACAAGCATTGATAATCAAAATCTCATAAGCATTAGAATCAATCCAACAACATAGGAACCCCAATGGGTTTGACAAATTTAGTTACTCATACTAATAAGCAACACAAAGTAAAGAAGAAAATTAAAAAAGTAAATTGAAGGCATGTACACCCTTCTTCTTTAAGTTGGATGAAAAATCCTAAATTCCCAATTCAAAATGATAAACCCTAATTTGCCTCTTGAATGCTCACCAAATCTCCTCTTGATCTTCAATTTGATATTAAATAAATGTAATCCTTCCTTCAATAGATGAAATGGTGTTCTAAGGTCGAGTATTAAAGTCTGGAAAAAAGATGGCTTAAGCTTGTATATGTGAAATCAAGTTAGAAAATTGAACCCTCATTCAACAAATCATTTTTGCCTATATAAATCTGATCAGCACGGGCGGAGTGCAGACTGTGCTAGACCTCTGCGTTTCGCAACTCACGACTTCTTCCTGGCCGTGCCCTAGCCGATGATGAGCCACCACAGAAACCGTGCCAAAATGGCACTCTTGAGGGCAACTATTTGATGGTTCAGTACGGCAAGAGTCCAAGCCGTGCTCAACCTTGGAGTGCTAGTCCTTGCTCAACTTGATGGATTCTGGTCCGTAATTGCGCGTATTTCCCTCGATTACTGATAATATCCCTCGATAATGACCTGAAACCTGAAATAAACCAAAACACGGGTGATTCTGGCATACAACAAGATAACTATGCATAAAAATGTAAACAATTGGGCATATAAATATGTATAAATGATGCATATCAATCATAAACACGAGTATTGAGTGAAAGTGTGTGGAAGCAGCAATTATATGCATCGATCCAATGCTTAGAGGAAAGCAAAGAAAGAAAATTAATTGATCGTGTACTGATATCATTCTCTGAATAATCGTGGAAGAATGTATTAGAGGAAAGAGGGAACGCTGAGAACTGCGGCATGCCCCAATATTCGGTATGCCTACACGAATTCTCCCTTATTTTTGTTATTCTAGCCCATAAAATTTAAGACTACGAGATTTGTTGACTAGTCAACTCCTCTTTGTATGGTATGATGGTTTGGTTTTATTTAGGGAGCATAAACTCGATTATTGAGAAAAACCTTGTGGAAGCTGCAATCATAGGCACTGACCCAGTACTTAGCCAAATGCGAAGAAAGAACATTAGTTGATTAAAGTGTGATATCATTCTTTGAATGATTGCAAATGAATCTTTTATAGGATAGGGGGAACGATGAGAATTGAGGGATGCCTAAATATTCTGATTCAGGATTTACGTCATTGGGATCTCCATCATTCCTTATTCCTCTAGGCACGAGGACATCTAATGGCATAAGGATTAGCGTAAGGAATCATAATAACACAATCGACAAGCTTGACCAGTGGCATTGGGGCTTAGCTTGATGATCAAGTAGGACTAGATGTAAATCCATGTATGTAAGGCAAAAATCATGTTGCTTTTGATTAATCCAAGCACGAATGAACGTGTTTTGATGTTTTGGAGGCATATAATGAAGTTTATTGGGTCGAAGTGTTATTAGGTATGCCCACACAAATTCTCTCTTATTATCATTAAGGAATCATAGGAAAATAATTGATAATCTTGACCGATGGCATTGAGGCATGACTTGATGATCAAATAGCAGGAGATGCAAATCGACAACCGTAAGGGAGAAACTATATCGCTTTGGATTAATACAAGTCGAAATGCAGACATTTTGATATTTGGGATGCATATAATGAATAAATTGGATCAGAGTGTGAATAGGTATGCTCACATGAATTTTCCTTTATTTCTGTTAAGCTAGCTCATAAAATTTGGAAATGTGAGAGTTGTTGGCCACTCAATTCCTCTCTAGTTCTTGATTTGACCTTAGTTTCTATTTCTTTTTCTATTTATTTACTCATATTTAGCTTCTCGTTTCTTCTACTTATAGAATGAGGGCTTTCACATTATGTAAACTGCATGCAATCAAATATTTGAGGCTAGTGTGCATATTATTTCAGTTTTCTACCTTACACAGAATTAAGTTATAAGTTCTTTCATGAACTTTGCAGACTTATAAAGACCCGCACTAGCGAACTTAGACTTGTCGCTCATGCCCTTCCTTCCATTTATGTTCTTTTATTTGTCTCTTTCTAATCTATGACTTGTATGATTATTTGCTTTTATTTGGCGACCATAAACAAGTGTTGAGTTAAAGGGTGTGGAACCGACAATCATAGGCACCGATCCAATGCTTGGACAAATGTGAAGAAAGAAAATTAGTTGATCGAGTATTGATATCATTCTTCGAATGATCGCGGATCAATCTTTTAGAGGAGACAAGGAACAACATGAATTGAGGCATGCGTAAATATTATGATTCAAGATTTTCACCATTAGGATCTTTATCATTCCATATTACTCTAGGCACGAGGACTCCCTGATGACACAAGGATTGGCGTAATGGAACATCGGAACGTAATTGACAAGCTTGACCACTGACATTGGGGCTTAGCTTGATGATCAAGCAAGATGAGATGTAAATCCATTCGTGTAAGGGAGAAATCATGTTATTTTCAATTAATCCAAGCATAATACAAGTAGTAATATAAGCGTTTTGATGTTTGGGATGCATGTAATGAATTAATTTGAGTCGGTGTTTGTTAGGTTGGCCAATGTGTATTTTTAATTGTTTTCGTTAAGCTGGCTCACAGAATTTAGGATACGAGAGTTGTTGACCAGCCCACTACTATCTGCTTCTCAATTTGACTTTAGTTTATTCATCATTCTATATTTATATATTCATATTTAGCTTCAAGTTTCTTCTTCTAATGGAATAAGGGCTTTCACACTATAGAAACTGCATAAAACCGAATACTTGAGGCTAGTGAGCATATTGTTTTAGCTTTTGACATTGCGGGAAATCAAGTTATGGGTTCTTTCAAGAACTTTTCAGACTTATCAAGGCTAGCGCTAGCAAACTTTGACTTATTACTTATGTTCTTCCCTTCTCTTATGTTCTTTGTCTACCCTTGTGTTTAAATCTATTAGATTTGATCCTTACGCTTAGTCATATGGAAGAGGACAAAAAACTTGTGATTTGTCCTTATCGGATCCAAATTCCTACCTATGTCCTCATTTTATTCATTTCTTTGGTGCCTCTTTTTCTAATCTTTGTTTAGTTTGAGGGTTTAGTTTTATTTGGGGAGCATAAACATGAGTGTTGAGTGAAAACTCATGGAAGCGGCAATCGTAGGCACTAATCCAATGCTTGGACAAATGCAAAAAAAGAAAATTAGTTGATCGAGTATTGATATCATTCTTAAAATGATTACGGATAAATCTTTTGCAGGAGAGAGGAAACGGTGAGAATTGAGTCATGCTCAAATATTCCGATTCAGGATGTTCACCATTGGGATCTTCGTCATTCCTTGTTCCTCTAGGCACGAGGACTCCTAATGACACAAGGATTGGAAATAAACTTGATTTGATCCTTACACTTAGAAGTATGGAAGAGTACAAAGAAGTTTTGATTTCTTTCCTTATCAGATTCGAAATCCAACCTATGTAATTATTTTTTTCTTCTCTTTTCACGTCCCTTTCTAATCTTTGTCTAGTATGATGGTTTGGTTTTATATGGGGACTATAAACACAAATGTTGAATGAAAGTGCATGGAGGCAGCAATCACAGGCACTAATATAATGCTTGGACAAAAGTAAAAGAAAGAAAATTAGTTGATCGAGTATAGGCACCATTGGGGTCTCCATCATTCATTATTCTCCTAGGCACGAGGACTCCCGATGACACAAGGATTGGCGTAAGGAATCATGGGAACGTAATTCACAAGCTTGACTGGTGTCATTAAAGCGTGACTTGATGATCAAGCAGGATGAGGGGCAAAACCAAGTGCGAGTTTTGATGTTTGGTATGTATATAATGATGTAATTTCTACCGAATTGTGATTAGCTTGGCCCATGCAAATTTTCCCTTATTTTTGTTAGGCTAGCTTATAAATTTGGAACTACAAATGTATTGACTAGTCAACTCCTCTCCGATTCTTGATTTAACTTTAGTTTATTCATCTTTCTTTATTTATTTATTCATATTTAGCTTGTAGTGTCTTCTTTTTATGGAATGAGGGCTTTCGCACCATGAAAATGCATACAACTAAATATCTAAGGCTAGTGAGCATATTATTTCAGTCTTCTATATTTTAGGAAATCAAGTTACGGGTTCTTTTAAGAACTTTGCAGACTTATGAAGACTCGCGCTAGCGAACCTAGAACTTATCTCCCACGTCATTTCTTTTATGTTCTTTATCTCCTATTATCTTTAAATCATTTCGATTTGATCCTTATGTTTGCCATATGGAAGAAAATAAAGAACTGGTGATTTGTTTCCTTATCAAATCTGAAATCCTAGATATATTCTCATTTTGTTCATTTCTTTTTTATGTCTCTTTTGAGACGTAAATCCACATACATAAGGGAGTAATCATGTTGTTTTCGATTAATCCAAGCATAATACAAGTGGGAATGCAAGTATTTTGATGTGTGGGATGCATATAATGAAGTAATTTGGGTCGAAGTGCTATTAGGTAGGCCAAACAAATTTTCTTTTAGTTTTTGTTAAGCTGGCTCTTAAAATATAGGACTACGAGAGTTGTTGACCAGTAAACTCATGTCTGGTCCTTGATATGACTTTAGTTTATTTATCTTTCTTTATTTATTTATTCATATTTAGCTTCTAGTTTTTTCTTCTTATGTAATAAGGGCTTTCCTACTATAAAAACCGCATGCGAGCCAAATACTTGAGGCTAGTAAGCATATTATTTCATTTTTCTACCTTATGGAAAATCAAGTTATGGATTCTTTCAAGAACTTTGTAGACTTATCAAGACTCACACTTGCGAACATAAACTTATTCTTCAAGTCCTTCCTTTCTTTTATGTTCTTTGTCTACCTTTGTGTTTACAAAAATTCTATTTAATCCTTACGCTTAGCCGCATGGAAGAGAAAAAAAAACTTGTGATTTCTTTGTTAGAAAAAACACATGCAGTGCCATAACAGAAGCTCTTAAACATTTCATATCTCATGGAAATTAAGGCTATAAGTTGTAATTGAAGATTTAAGTTGAAAAAAGAAATAACTTTTCTTTTATGAACATGAAGAACACAAAGAAAAAGACTACAACCTTTGAAGAGCAGAATTCACTTCTTGATTGTTGATGATGTTTATTTTAGAGAATCAAATAAAGATTCACAATTACAAAGCCTCTACATTATCTTACATAATCAATTTCAAGTAAAGCTATACAATCCTTGAAGATGAAGAATTCCTCCTCTTTCAAGTTTTCTACTATGATAACCTTGTTATAATCGTAAGTATGTTGAATTATATCACTACATATCACAATAGCAGTAAGAAACTCTCTTATATAGTGTTAAGAATTCATAATCCTTAACACAGTTATACAAACACATGTCATTATAAAACTCTTTTGTGATGACATGTGTCAAGTAGTATTAACATATGTCATCATAAAACTCTTTAGTGATGATACGTGTCAAGCTCTATTAACACATGTCATCATAAAACTCTTTAGTGGTGACACATGTACAGCTATATTGACACATGTCATCATAAAACTCTTTGTGATGACAAGTGTCAAGCTATATTAACGCGTCATCATGAAACTCTTTTGTAATGGCACGTGTCAAGTTTTACTGAAAACACTTATTAGGTTGCTTTCTTGACACATGTCATTATAATACCCTTTTAGTGATGACATGTGTCCAGTTGCTTTCTCTATACATGTCATTATAAACCCTTTTATGATGACACATGTCAAGGTACTTTCCTAATACGTGTCAGTATAAAACTCTTTTATGATGACACGTGTCAAGCTACTATACAAACACATGTCACTACAAACTCTTTTGTGATGACATGTGTCAAGCTCCTTCAATATAAACACTTATATATTATACCATATTTAGACATTTATGGACTTTAACTTCGGAAGATACTAGTGTTCCTACTTAAGGTACAATTTAAGTCCATCGACGTGCTTGAGTTGATCTTAACGTGTGTGACATTCTAGGTTCATTATTAATTGTCAATGGGAGTTTAATATTGAACTCTTTAACATTAATTAAAACACTTTAACCAACTAAGAGAATAAATAATCAATTGTCCCTTAATCATTCCCATAAATTATAAGTGACGTCTAGCAACATAAAGGAAGGACGTGAGTGATAAGTCTAGGTTCGCTAGTGCGGGTCTTCATAAGTTCGTAAAGTTCTTGAAAGAACTCCTAAGTTGATTTTTCGCAAGGTATAAAACTAAAATAATATACCCACTAGCCTCAAGTATTCAATTGCATGCAATTTTAATAGTGTAAAAGCCCTCTTTCCATAAGAAGAAGGAACTAGAAGCTTAATATGAATAAATAAATAAATAAATAAAGATGAATAAATTGAAGTCAAATTAAGAACATGAGTGGGGTTGATTAGTCAACCACTCTCATGCTTCCAAATTTTATGAGCCAGCTTAATAAAGATAAGGTGAAATTTGTATGGGCTTACCTAATAATATTTCGACTAAAATTACTTTAAATGAATTCGATTTGATCCTTATACTTAGTTGTATAAAAGAGAATAAAGAATTGGTGATTTCTTTCCTTATTTGATCCAAATTCTTACCTATGTTCTCATTTTGCTCATTTGTTTTATGTCTCTCTTTCTAATCTCTATCTAGTATGATGGTTTGGATTTATCTAGAGAGCATAAATAGAAGGGTTGAGTGAAAGCGCGTGGAAGCGCAATCATAAGCACAGATCCAATGCTTAAACAAATCCAAAGAAACAAAATTAGTTGATTGTGGATGATTCTTTTAGAGGAAAGAGGAAACAATGAGAATCAAGACACGTCCAATATTTTGATTCAAGATTTACACCATTACAATCTCGATCATTCCTTATTCTTAATATGATTCTTGATGGATTTGCAAGAGTCACATTGCAAAATTGTTAGGAAGAAAGTCTAAAGTCATATTCACGAACAAGGACCCTAACCCAACATTTTACTAGAAGTGTGAACCTTGGTATAGAAAAGATTTTGAATGCCACGTTCAAGATTAAGGAAGAAGGTGAGTGATAAGTCACAAAGGAACGCTATAAGACAAGTCTTGATAAGTACAATGAGGTTAAATATAGAAAACAAAACCTAATTCCCATATGCAATAAGGAATTAATCTAAGATAGGAAATAAAAAATAAAGCCCAAATTAAAGTCTTCCTAAATAGCAAAATAAGCAACTTAATTGATTTAGTAAATCAAGGAGATATTCCTAATCAACTAAAATCAAGGAGATATTACGCATTATTATAATGTATCCTAAATAACAAAATAAGAAACAAAGTTGGCATCCTTTGATATAGGAAGGAATGACCAAAAGAAGCACTAATACTTCTAAATAACCACGAGGGCTGGCTCCCATTATTTCCTAATTAATTTTGGCTACTTAGGTTGGAACTTCATATTAATGGATCATTAGGGATTGGAACTTGCTCTCTTTAACCTGGTTGGCTACTTGACCCCATGGGCTTTGGGTTTGCATCAGTTCCTCTAGGCGTGATGAGTTCTGATGACATAAGAATCAATATGAAGAATCATGGAAACTCAATTAACAAGCTTGACCAGTGGCATTGGGGCTTAGCTTGATGATGAACCAAGATGAGACGTAAATCCACACACATAAGGGAGTTTCTCTTAAAAATTGCCTAAGTAGTATATTACGCATTATTATAATGTATCCTAAATAACAAAACAAGAAACAAAGTTGGCATACTTTGATATAGGAAGGAATGACCAAAACAAGCACTAATACTTCTAAATAACCACGAGGGCTGGCTGCTATTATTTCCTAATTAATTTTGGCTACTTTGGTTGGAACTTGATATTAATGGATCATTTGGGCTTGGAACTTGCTCTCTTTAACCTGGTTGGCTACTTGGCTCCTTGGGCTTTGGGTTTGCATCAGTTCTTCTAGGCGTGATGACTTCTGATGACATAAGAATCAACATGAAGAATCATGGAAACTCAATTGACAAGCTTAGTCGGTGGCATTGGGGCTTAGCTTGCTGACGAACGAAGATGAGACGTAAATCCACACACATAAGGGAGTTTCTCTTAAAAATTGCCTAAGTAGTATATTACGCATTATTATAATGTATCCTAAATAACAAAAAAAGAAACAGAGTTGGCATCCTTTGATATAGGAAGGAATGACCAAAACAAGCACTAATACTTCTAAATAACCATGAGGGTTGGTTGCCATTATTTCCTAATTAATTTTTTATACATAGGTTGGAACTTGATATTAATGGATCACTTGGGCTTGGAACTTGCTCTCTTTAACCTGGTTGGCTACTTGGCTCCATGGCCTTTGGGTTTGCATCAGTTCTTCTAGGCATGATGACTTCTGATGACATAAGAATCAACATGAAGAATCATGGAAACTCAATTGACAAGCTTGACCGGTGGCATTGGGCTTAGCTTGATGATGAACCAAGATGAGACGTAAATCCACACACATAAGGGAGTATCTCTTAAAAATTGCCTAAGTAGTATATTACGCATTATTATAATGTATCCTAAATAACAAAACAAGAAACAAAGTTGGCATCCTTTGATATAGGAAGGAATGACCAAAACAAGCATTAATACTTTTAAATAACCACAAGGGCTGGCTGCCATTATTTCCTAATTGATTTTGGCTACCTAGGTTGGAACTTGATATTAATGGATCACTTGGGCTTGGAACTTGCTCTCTTTACCCTGGTTGGCTACTTGGCTCCTTGGGATTTGGGTTTGCATCAGGTCCTCTAGGCGTGATGAGTTCTGATGACATAAGAATCAACATGAAGAATCATGGAAACTCAATTGACAAGCTTAACTAGTGGCATTGGCTTAGCTTGATGATGGACCAAGATGAGACGTAAATCCACACACATAAGGGAGTTTCTCTTAAAAATTGCCTAAGTAGTATATTACGCATTATTATAATGTATCCTAAATAACAAAAGAAGAAATAAAGTTGGTATCCTTTGATATAGGAAGGAATGACCAAAACAAGCACTAATACTTCTAAATAGCCACGAGGGCTGGCTGCCATTATTTCCTAATTAATTTTCGCTACTTAGGTTGGAACTTGATATTAATGGATCATTTGGGCTTGGAACTTGCTCTCTTTAACCTGGTTGGCTACTTGGCTCCTTGGGATTTGGTTTTGCATCAGTTCGTCGAGGCGTGATGACTTCTGATGACATAAGAATCAACATGAAGAATCATGGAAACTCAACTGACAAGCTTGACCGGTGGCATTGGGGCTTACCTTGATGATGAACCAAGACGAGACGTACATCCACATACATAAGGGAGTTTCTCTTAAAAATTTCCTAAGTAGTATATTACTCATTATTATAATGTATCCTAAATAACAAAACAAGAAACAAAGTTGGCATCCTTTGATATTGGACGGAATGACCAAAACAAGCACTAATACTTCTAAATAACCACGAGGGCTGGCTACCATTATTTCCTAATTAATTTTGGCTACTTAGGTTGGAACTTGATATTAATGGATGACTTGGGCTTGGAACTTGCTCTCTTTAACCTGGTTGGCTACTTGGCTCCTTGGGCTTTGGGTTTGCATCAATTCCTCTAGGCGTGATGAGTTCTGATCACATAAGAATCAACATGAAGAATCATGGAAACTCAATTGACATGCTTGACCAGTGGCATTGGGCTTAGCTTGATGATGAACCAAGATGAGACGTAAATCCACACACATAAGGGAGTTTCTCTTAAAAATTGCCTAAGTAGTATATTACGCATTATTATAATGTATCCCAAATAAAAAAATAAGAAACAAAGTTGGCATCCTTTGATATAGGAAGGAATGACCAAAACAAGCACTAATACTTCTAAATAACCACAAGGGCTGCCTGCCATTATTTCCTAATTAATTTTCGCTACTTAGGTTGGATCTTGATTTTAATGGATCATTTGGGCTTGGAACTTGCTCTCTTTAACCTGGTTGGCTACTTGGCTCCTTAGGATTTGGGTTTGCATCAGTTCGTCGAGGCGTGATGACTTCTGATGACATAAGAATCAACATGAAGAATCATGGAAACTCAATTGACAAGCTTGACCGGTGGCATTGGGGCTTAGCTTGATGATGAACCAAGATGAGACGTAAATCCACACACATAAGGGAGAAATCTTGTTGCTTTTTATTAATCTAAGCGTAATACAAGCAGCAATGCGAGCATTTTGATGTGTGGTAGGCATATAATGAAGTAATTTGAGTAGGAGTATTATTAGGTAGGCCCACACGCAAATGAAAGATTGCATTGGAGTATAATGAACATCAATAAGGATATGGAAAAGATCCAGTTACATATGGCAGCCAACCAAAGAGCCATATTAGAACAAATCAATGCTAATGCTCGTGCAGGAAATAATAGGCAGAACTTGGTAGGCAATGAGGAAGATCTAGAATTAGTAATTGTTGATGATGATAATGCTACAATTATGGGTGTTGGTCATGGCATGGGTTAAAGAGCTAAAGGAGGCTGAAACAATGCAATGGGTAGTGGAAATAGTAGTGGTGAGTTTGGTGGTTACTATGGGTATAATGATGATGTGGATAAAAATTTAGGTAGCATCAAACTTAGGATTCCTACCTTTTTAGGAAAATAAGATCTAGAGGCATATTTGGAGTGGGAAAAGCAAGTAGACCTTATCTTTGATTGTCATAATTTTTATGAGAAAAATAAGTAAAGTTTGTGGTTACTTAATTTTCTGAGTATGCAATAGTATGGTGGGATCAATTAGTGGTGAGTAGGAGAAGAAAAATGGAAGAGCCTATTGATACTTGGCATGCTCTCAAAACCATCATGAAAAGACATTTTATACCTAGACATTACCATACGGAGTTACATTAAAGACTCCAAGCTTTGAAGAAAGGTACTTGATGTGTATAGTTTTACACATATTTGCTTGCATATTATTGTGTATTTTCTTAGCAATTATTGTACTTTTATTCCAATATCACCCGTGTTTTGTGTCCTTTTGCATTTCAGGAGAATTTATAGGTCCATCATCAGTGTTTGAGCAATTCTAGATCGATACGTGCGAATACGGACTAATAATCTATCAAAATTGAGCAAAGGCTAGCATTTCAAGGTTGAGCACTGCCTGGACTCTGGCCGTGTTGAACCATTGACATTTGACCCTCAAAAGTGACCTTTCAGCATGGTTTCTGAGGCCACCACAACCTCTATCCCGGCCTATGGTGGCTCAGCACCGGCGAGGGCACGGTTAGGGAGAAGAGGCTGATTTTTTAGGACTCGGAGGTCCAACATAGGCTTGAGCACGGTAGTGCTAAAACATTTATATAGGCAAAATTGAGTTCTTTTGAATGGGGTTCAATTTTCTAACTTGATTTTACATATACATGCATAAGCCATCTTTCCCTAGATTCAATACTCAACTTTAGGAGACTATTTCATATATTGAAGGAAGGATTACATTAGTTTTAACATCCAATTGAGGATCAAGAGGAGATTTGGAGACATTCAAGAGGCAATTTAGGGTTCATCAATCAGATATGGGGAGTTTGAGCTGTTCATCCAATTCAAAGGAAAAGGGTGTATCTATTTCATTTTCTTTATTCTTTCATTGTTATTGAATTCCTAATTGTTTTAGATATGAACCTATGTAGCTAGATCGATTAAACCTATTGGGATTTTCTTACTATATTGGCTTAGTACTAAATTGTTTGATTGTTTGAGTTCCTTTTTGTATTCTTCTTGCTTTCAGTATTAGTAAGATATCACATTATTCATGAGATGTTGTGAATTGTGTTCCTTAGATTGCTTTATGTAATTGAGAAATTCATTAAGTAATTGGAATTTTGAATAGCAAGAACTGGTGAATGATCAATTAGAGATAAGGGTAATTGACTAGCCGGATTAAGAATTAACAAAGCTTAATAGAGGCGGATTAAAGCTTAATGCTAACTTAATAATCGATCGTTATGAAGAGATTCCAACTTTAGTTTCTTAGGTTTAGGAATTCGGTTATCTCAAGAGGGAGACCGAATTCAGTTAAGAATTCATCCATGGGTAGCATAATTGGATTCATCAATTTGTTATCTTTTGTTTGATTGCCAACTAGTTTAGGTTCCCTTCGGGTTTGCATTTCTTGTCTTGATTGTTTCATTCATTTATTCATTCTTGCATCTCATTTAGAACTCAGTTTCTAGTTATTAGGAAATTTAGAATTCATCCATCATATATTTTCGGTTAGATAACAAAGAATGAAGTAGTAACTCTAGGTTTTTACTTTCCCGAGAATATGACCTTAATACTCGCCATTAGTGCTAGACTGCATCGATAGGTTCACTACCTTAGATTGTAGCTATATAAATAGCCTATCAGTACTAAGTAGGTAGAGGATTATTATAAAGAAATGGAGATGCTCATGACAAGGACTGATTTTGATGAAGATAGGGAAGCTACCATGGCATGTTTTATTGGTGGGCCTAATAAGGAGATTGCGGATAGAGTTGAATTGCGACATTATGTAGAACTTCAGAAGTCAGTTCATCTTGCAATTAAGGTTGAAAAGTAATTAAAATCAAGCGGCGCAGCATGGTTGGAATAAAAAGGCACTTTAACCAATAGGCCTAATTGGTCTAATCAATGGAAAGGAAACAAAAGAGGAGATGATAAAGTTGTTTTTTATGGGAAAAAGAGTAAGAATGCTTTGGGCAATAAGGTGATATGGAACCTCTATGAATAAGCTTGAGATCTCCTTTTGAATTGCGGACCCCCTACACATTAACATGAAAACTCCAAGAACCAATTATGTTCAACCCCTACCAAAGGTTAGAAAACAGATTACTTAAAAAGATGATTAAGAATTAGAACCTAAGGAAAACTAAGTCCCTTAAACCCCTATTCCAAGTACACCATAAGCATAGATCAACTCCTTGATAAGTAAGATTTGCATTCAAATAAGAATACAAAGATAAAGCAAATAGCTTTAAGGTTTAAAAACCAATTATCATTCAACTTTAACTTCAACTTAATTTTTTTGTTACATCAAAATTCATACTAACCTTATAAAGGCCTTAGAAAACCCTAAATCTTAACTTATAAGAATTTACATCTCATATAGGATAAAGATAACCTTCCTAGCTAAAAGTGATAACTTAAACAAAGTCCTAATTAGGTTAAAATACATGTGTGGCTGCCAATAATAAGCCATAAAACCCTAATTTACATAAGTCATGTAGATGGAACTCATAACATAAGCCAAGTTAAGCCCAAAGTCTTCATATGCTCCAATTTAGCTTCTTTGGTCTTTTTAAGCGCAATTAGATTAATTCAAGCCTAATAAATTGAATTAGATTAATGAGCCTTGAACTTAGATCCAATTCTTCAAGCCTTGATGTGTCCTTAGCCCAAAAGTATTGGATAAGCTCATTGACGTATAATTTGAAATGAACTAGGACTCCTAGTTGAATTAGGATTCCTTTTGTTGCTTGAACTCCTAATATCATTAGGACTCCTTGCAGGATTAGGATTCCTAGTTGAGTCAGGAGTCCTTATTGGATTAGGATTTCTTGAGCTAATAGGATTTACATTATCAAGACTCCGTATTGGAGTGGGATTTGTTACGCTAGTTTGGTTCGTATCATAAGGAGACCAACCTAACGGAAGCTAACAAAATGGAGGTGACTCGCTAGCCTTTGGTTGGGGCTTAGTTACTTAGTTAAGACTTCTTCCTTCACTTCGAGAAGATTGGTGCCTAGACCAGTGCTTTACTCTATTTGCTGACTAGAGGTGATCTTTTGGTTGCTAGATACACAGCTAATGCATAAATGAAGGAGGAAGATAATATGGAGTAGCAAAGGGACAACATATTCCACACTAGATTCCATGTGCAAGGTAAGACATGTAATGTCATTATTGATAGTGATTGTTGCACAACCATTGCTAGCACTTTGATGGTCGAGAAATTGGGATTGAATCTCATTCCACATCCAAAACCTTATAAATTTTTATGGCTAAACAATTATGGTGAGATAAGAGTGAATAAGCAGGTTATCGGGACTTTCACTATTGGGAGGTATTCAGATGAAGTGCTATGTGATGTAGTACCAATGCATGCTGGCCATATCTTGCTTGGTAGGCCATGGCAATTTCATGAAAGGGTTGTCCATGATGGGTTCCTTAATAGATAATCTTTCGTAAAAAATGAGATAAAAGTCACAGTTATACCTCTTTTCTAAAAGAACTGTATGATGACCAATGTAAATTAGAGAGGGAAAGGAGTAAGGCTGAAAGTAGCAAAATTGAGGGAGAAAAATTAAGGAGTGTTAAAAATACAAAAGAGAGTGAGGTTCGGCCTAGAGAGAAAATAAGAAAAAGGGGAGCTGTTTAGCTAGGGAAAGTGAGGTAGGACATGCATTTCACTCAAGTAAATTATCGTTTATAGTCACTTATAATGATGTTTACTTGGACACTACTGAACTTGGTCTTTCCTTGCCTAGTGCATTTGCAGACCTTTTACAGGAATTTGTTGATGTCTTGCCTGAGGAGATGCCAAGTGGTTTACCGCCTCAAAGAGGGATTGAGCATCAAAAAGACATCACTCCAAGGGCTCCCATACCAAATAGAATAGCCTATAGAAGTAACCCAGAGGAGACAAAGGAGCTTCAAAGGCAAGTGGATGAATTGATGTCTAAAGGGTATGTGCGAGGGAGCTTAAGTCCTTGTGCTGTTCTGGTCATTTTAGTTCCAAAAAGGGATGGCACTTGGAGAATGTGTGTGGAATATTATGCAATTAATAAGATAACAGTAAAGTATCGTCATCCTATCCCTAGGTTAGATGATATGCTTGATGAGTTGCATGGTGCATGTTACTTTACTAAGATTGATTTGTATTCAGAATATTATCAAATTCACATAAAAGTTGGGGATGAGTGGAAAACATCATTAGAATGTTTCCTAAATAACAAAACAAGAAAAAAAGTTGGCATCTTTTGAGATAGGAAGGAATGACCAAAACAAGCACTAATACTTCTAAATAACCACGAGGGGCGGCTGCCATTATTTCCTAATTAATTTTGGGTACTTAGCTTGGAACTTTATATTAATGGATCATTTGGGCTTGGAACTTGATCTCTTTAACTTGGTCGGTTACTTGGCTCCTTAGGCTTTGGGTTTGCATCAGTTCCTCTAGGCGTGAGAACTTCTAATGACATAAGAATTAACCTAAGGAATCATGGAAACTCAATTGACAAGCTTGACCAGTGGCATTGGGGCTTAGCTTGATGATGAAGCAAGATGAGACGTAAATCCACACACATAAAGGAGAAAACCTGTTGCTTTTTATTAATCCAAGCGTAATACAAGTAGCAGTGCGAGCATTTTGATGTTTGGGAGGCATATAATGAAGTAATGTGAGTAGGAGTATTATTAGGTAGGCCCACGAGAAAATGAAGGATTGCAATGGAGTATAATGAACATCAATGAGGATATGGAAAAGATCCAGTTATATATGGTAGCCAACCAAAGAGCCATATTAAAACAAATCAATGCTAATGCTCGTGTAGGAAACAATAGGCAGAACTTGGTAGGCAATGAGGAAGATTTAGATTTAGTAATTTTTTATGATGATAATGCCACAATTATGGGTGTTGGTCATGGCATGGGTTAAGGAACTAAAGGAGGCTGAAACAATGCAATGGGTAGAGGGAATAGTGGAGGCGAGTTTGGTGGTTACTATGGGTATAATGATGATGTGGATAAAAATTTGGGTAGCATCAAACTTAGGATTCCTACCTTTTTAGGAAAATCATATCTAGAGGCATATTTGGAGTGGGAAAAGCAAGTAGACCTTATCTTTGATTGTCATAATTTTTATGAGAAAACTAAGGTAAAGTTAGTGATTTGATTCATTTATATCGAGGCATGAACAAGTCAAAATAGGCCCAAAATAAACAAGTCAAGCTAATTGGAGTCCAATACTAAGAATTGGCCGCTTATTACATGTTACTTAAGCCCAAATGTTTTGTTTATTATATGGGCTAGGGTTGGACGAATTTTAGGAGTATCTGTTCATTTAAAGAAGTCTTTTAATAGTTAGGAGTCTTGTTTGAAGTTATCCTTTTAGTTTAGGAGTTCTGTTCCTAGTTTTCTGGTTATTTGCTTCCTTATCATTATAGAATTAGGTTTTT